>NC_073307.1:88395810-88565810 GCF_027595985.1 Sorex araneus
CTGGACTTTTCCAGAGGTTCCTGGAAGTGCAAGGACGTCATCTTGCAGCCAACAGCAGGCATGCATGCGCACTTGGAATTGAAAACTGAGTTTCTCAGACGGGAGAGCATCGAAAGGACACAGCAGGAGCAGACGTTTCTCAGAATCGATTTTCTTGTGAACAATTAAAAAAATAAAGCCGTTGGGCGCGGGAGCAACAGCACAGCGAGTTGGGAACTGGCCTTGCACGCTACTGACTCGGGTTTCATCCCTGGCACCCCATAGGGTCCCCTGAGACCTGCCAGGAGCGGTCCCTGAGTACAAGGCTGGGAATGAGGCCTGAGCACCACATGGGGGCCCCAAACAAGAAAAATTAAATAAATAAAGATCAGGTATTCAGTAGGTAGAGGATTATATCTTGCGCATGGAGAATCTGGACTCCATCCCCAGCGTGGCAAAATAAATTAAAAACAATTTTGTGTGTGTGTGTGGAGTCACACGTCCCCGAAAACCTCAGCGTGCTTATGGGGCCCAGAGCAGTGCTGGGTGGATGTGACGGGGAGGGGGGTGGGCCTACAGCTTTGTTTATGTCTCTTGAGCCATCTCTGGAATCCTCATTTTAACAGTGAAGGATCTGAGAGAATTCCAAAGGCCTCTAGACTCCTCGGATGTGATTCCTGGCACTGGGAGTTCCTCCCGCAATGTCAAGAAGCCCCTAGGAGCACTGGGGGGCGAGTACTGCCTGAAGTAGCCCTGAGTCCCCTGAGCTCTACATGGGAGATGTACCAAAAAAAAAAATGGAGAAAGGGGCCGGAGCGATAGTCCAGCGGGGAGGGCATTTGCCTTGCATGTGGCCAACCTGGGTTCGATCCTCGGCATCCCATAGGGTCCTCCCCGAGCACCGCCAGGAGTGATTCCTGAGTGCAGAGCCAGGAGGAACCCCTGAGCATCGCCGTGTGTGCCCCAGAAAGAAAAAAATAATAGGACATAAATGGGGAAGAGCCAACGGGGGTGTCAGGAGGAGGTGGGGTCTCAGCGTCATCTTGCCATAACCAGCAGTGAAGAATTTGGGCACCGCCGGCTGGAGATTGCTCGGGACCCCAGACCGGGCCAACAACACCGGGGGTCCAGACGGAGAAGGTACAGCTGGCACGCCGTCTCCTGATGGAGCCCCGGCAACACTGAGCAGCTATTAACACGGCTCCGGTGTGCGGGAATGGGACACCTCCAGGAGGAGGCAGGGTGACCTAGAATGGGGGAATGGGACGGAGAATTTGGAGGGAGAAAAGTTCCCCTGAGCTCGGCACCCTCCGTGCTGAGAGTCACGTAAAGGCAGTGTGTCACCAAGCATGGGGAAAGGGCTTTGGTGTCAAACACACTCGTGCAGGAAGACTTCCTCCTGGCAACCGGGGGTGGGGCACCCCTGGCGAAACCTGTTTGTGGTCAGTCTGAAAATTTCATCATACTCTGATTTGATTTGATTTGAGGGAGGTTTGGGGGCCAGGCCGGGCCGGCCGTGCCCAGGGCTAACTCCTGGCTCTGGTTTAGGGAATCTCTCGAGCGGTGCCCTTAGCTTATGCAGCTTTGGGGATCCGAGCTGAAGGCTGGCAGCAAGTGCCACAAGCCCTGTCCCATCTCCGGGGCCCTCTGGGTGGCCCGTCTAAATCCACAACACCCACTTCCACACCATCTGCCTGAGGTCAGGTGGCCTCCGGCCTCCACTGCGGCATTTCATCCCGTCTGCGGTCTGGACGGCAGCATCTCGCAGCCTCGCTTCTTCACACGGGCGGGGGAAACCCTCCCGCAAGCTCCTGATCACGACTTGGGGAGCCGGGTCCACGCTGGGAACACTTCCTTCCCACCCACACTGTTCTTTCTCTTCCACTTCCTGCAGCTGGAACTGCCGCCCCAGAAATCATCCCAGGGTTCAACCCTCCTCCCTGCACGGCAGGCAAGGGAGTGAGGGAGTGCGTGAGAGGCATCCAGGATGCTGGGGGTGGGGGGGACCCCGCCCCGCCACCCCCAAACAGGGGCACATCCCCGCGCGTTCAGAGGACGGAGTCCTTGATGTTCTGGGTGTCGGACAGCTTGAGCTTGGAGACGCACTGGAGTAGCCGCTGGCTGGTGGCTGACGGCTGGGTCACTTCCACGGTGTCTGAAGTCCGGGGGCCTTTGCCAAGCCAGGTCCCGGCTTGCAGCGGGGAGCCCAGGTGGCGCAGCGTGTTGCGGAAACCCTCAGCGCTGAAGTAATAGACCAGCGGGTCGAGCACGCAGTTGGAGCCGGCGAGGAGCACCATGACCATGAGCGCCCTGCGCACCTCCCCGCGCTTCTCCTGCAAGGCGACCGGCACGAAGTGTCCGCGCAGCAGCCCGTAGAGCGCCAGCGTGGCATTGTAGGGCACGAAGCACAGCAGGAAGATGACCAGGTTGGCCAGCAGCAGCCGCACGGTCTTGCGGCGCCGCTGGCTGCGCGTGGCGTCGGGGCGCGCCAGGGTGCAGAAGACGCGGCCCGACGCGTAGAGCACGGCGGCCAGGGGCAGCGCGAAGCCCAGCGCCTCGGCCAGCAGCACGAGCGGCAGCAGCTGGCCCCGCCACAGCTCGTCGCTGAAGTGCTCGAAGCACAGGCACGCGGCGCGGCCCTCGCGCGTGCGGCACGACGTGGGCCGGTGCACCAGCATGGTGGGCACGGCCGAGACCAGGATGAGCGCCCACACGCCCAGGCACAGCAGCCGCGCCACGTGCGGCCGCCGCAGGTGGCGCAGCCGCAGCGGGTGCACGATGGCCACGTAGCGGTCCACGTTGATGAGCGCCAGGAAGATGCAGCTGCCGTACATGTTCATCTGGAAGACGGCGCCCGCCGCCTGGCACAGGAAGGCCGGGAAGGGCCAGTGGTGGCGCGCGTAGTAGGACAGGCGCAGCGGCAGCGACAGCGTGAAGAGCAGGTCGCTGGCCGCCAGGTTGCACATGTACACGCTTACCACGGAGCGCACGCGCAGCGCGCGCAGGAACACCCACAGCGCCAGCGCGTTGAGCGGCAGCCCCGCGGCCAGCACCACGCTGTACACCACCATGTGCACGTGGTGGGTGTCGCGGAAGTCCGGGCACAGCTGCAGGGACTCGTTGGCCGTCGCGTTGGACAGAAGGTAGCACATGGTGCCGGAGGGGGACGACGGGACGCTAGGCGCGGCAGGGTAGCATCACGGCCCGCCGCGGGGTTCCGCCTCGCCTTCATGTCCTCGCCGCCGGCGCTGGAGGTGGCACAGATGGTCCCCGGGACCACAGAGGCCCATGGCCGGTGGTCATAGCTCCAGCTGGGATAGGCCAAAGGAAAAAAAAAAGATTATGTAAGGGGAGGAAAAAGGGTTACCTGTTTTGTTGGGTTTGGTTTTGGAGCCACACCTGGCAGTGCTCAGAGCTTACTCTAGGGTCTGCGCTGAGGTGGCACTCCCAGGGGTGCTTGGGGGACCCTTGGGATGCTGGGAACTCAGCCCGGATCAGCCACATGCAAGGCAAGCACCCTGCCCACTGAACTATCTGGCCCACAAATGGTTTTCTGGCTAAACTCAGGGATTTCTTTTTTTCTTTTTGGGTCACACCTGGCGATGCACAGGGATTCCTCCTGACTCTGCACTCAGGAATCACTCCTGGCGGTGCTCTGGGGACCCTATGGGATGCTGGGAATTGAACCGGGGTCGGCCACGTGCAAGGCAAACGCCCTCCCCGCTGTGCTATCGCTCCAGCCCCTAAACTCAGGATCTTGTCTTTGCTGCCTCACATCTTTCCTGCAGCCCTGATCTGTGCAGAAGAGGGAGGAGGAAGAGGAGGAGGAGGAGGAGGAGGAGGAGGAGGGGAGGAAGAGGAGGAGGAGGAGGAGGAGGGGCAGAGGCCCGGCTCTGACCTGCTCCTTCCTCATGAGCTGGCTACAGTAACGGCCATGATACAGGTAAACTGCTTAGTTGATGCCAGTGTCCTGTTCGCACTCCCTTTCCCAAAGCAGCCCGAACGCTTAGGACAGACTTTCCCCCGGGGGACTGGGGCCACAGTGCAGCAGGCAGGGCTCCTGCTTTGCCTACGGACAAGCCAGGTTCCCTCCCTGAGACCCCACAGGGTCCCCCGAGCCCCACCAGGGTGAGCCCTGAGTGCAGAGTCAGGAGTAAGCCCTGAGTAAAACCAGGGGTGTTCCCAAACCAAAAATAGATAAGAACAAGGGCTGGAGCGAGAGCACAGCGGGGAGGGCGTTTGCCTTGCACGTGGTGGACCCGGGTTCGATTCCCAGCATCCCATAGGGTCCCCTGAGCACTCAGGAGTAATTCCTGAGTGCAGAGCCAGGAGGAACCCCTGAGCATCGCCAGGTATGGCCCAATATTCCCCTCCCCGCACCAAATAATAAGAACAAATGAGGGGCTGGAGTGATAGCACAGCAGGTAGGGCGTTCGCCTTGCACGTGGCCAACCCGGGTTCGATTGCCAGCATCCCATATGGTCCCCTGAGCACCACCAGGGGAATTCCTGAGCGAAAAGCCAGAAGTAAACCCTGTGCATCGCCAGGTGTGACCCCCCCCCCAAAAAAAAGAACAAATGTTCCCAAACTTATCGGCTTATTACACCCTTTTCCAAATAGGGGTGCCCTCTGACAATCTGCCATCTTTAATCGAACAAGCTACCCCCCCCCAATGGTACCCAAGGCTATAGCGCCCCCCCCCCCCAGGCTTCCACTGTTGGAGACTGGAGGCATTATCACGTCGGGGAATCTGGCCAGGTTCAGAGCAGTCAAGAAAACAGTCTCGGGGCTGGAGCGATAGCACAGCGGGGAGGGCGTTTGCCTTGCACGCGGCTGACCCTGGTTCGGTTCCCAGCACCCATAGGGTCCCCTGAGCACCGCCAGGGGTGATTCCTGAGTGCAGAGCCAGGAGTAACCCCTGTGCATCGCCGGGTGTGACCCAAAAAGCAAAAAAAAAAAAAAGAAAAAAAAGAAAACAGTCTCGCCCCACCGCACTCCGTCAGAAAGGAGGCAGATAGTAAAGTGCATGGTTGGAGGAATTATGTCACGGCCGGTGGCCACCTTGGGTAACTCCCCAAGGAAAAACGCTGTGCTGGCCCCCGCCCCCCCCCCCCCGCCTCCCGTTATCTCAGACTAAAGGTCAAACTCCCCAGGTCGGTTCAAACTCCCAGTCGCCCTCATTCCATCCACCCACGTCGCCGTTGCTGGGTGACCCCGCTGTTCGGGGTCTGAGAGACCCCAGGCTGAGCCTCTTTCCACCCAGAGGCTTCCCCAGAAAAAGGGGGAGCAGACCACGGTGGGGGGCTCCTAGGCGGAGGGGGCAGCCCAGCCAGAGTTACCCCGGCCGGCCAAGACTCTGAGGGCTGCACCACCTCGAGTGGTGATTTCTTTCTTTTTATTTTTGCTTTTTTGGGTCACACTCCTGGCTCATGCACTCAGGAATTACTCCAGTGCTGCTTGGGGGACCCTATGGGATGCTGGGGATCGAACCCGGGTCGGGCGCATGCAAGGCAAACGCCTAACCGGATGTGCTATGGTTGCAGCCCCTCCCGAGAAGCAGGAGTGAGGCGAGGGGAGGGGAGGGCTGCAAGGGGCCTCCCCAGGCTGCCGGATGAGAGCGGACCCGGTGGCCTCAGCCCTCAGGCAAAAGCTGGCTGACAAAAGGCATCTGAGCGAGTTTGGGTGCTGGCATGGGGTGGTCTCAGGGTCCCATGCACCTTAGCTGCCCCCTAGCTCCTAACCCGTCAATGCCACTTAAGAAATAAATACATTTTGGGGGGCTGGAGTTATAGCACGGCGGGGAGGGCGTTTGCCTTGCACGCGGCCGACCCAGGTTCGATTCCCAGCATCCCATAGGGTCCCCTGAGCACCGCCAGGGGTAATTCCTGAGTGCAGAGCCAGGAGTAGCCCCTGTGCATCGCCAGGTGTGACCCAAAAAGCTAAATAAATAAATAAATTAAAAAAAAATAAATTTTTGGCCGCACACAGCAGAACTCAAGAATTCTTCTGCACCTGTGCTTCTGAGCGGCTTCTCATGGTGCTTGCACAACTATACCCAGAACTGGGCCTCGAACCAGGGCCAGCTGCGTGCCAGGCAAGCGCCTTACCTCCTATAATTAATTGTCTCTCCAGCCTGAAATGCCATCTGTTCTATTGCGTGGGTCGGGTGCGCATAGTTTAACAGTCACTGTTTTAAGCACCTTTAAATGTCCACTGTGGTGCTGATCCCATACACAGTAGGGGGTGACCGTCACCTCCATCCCAGAACTTGGTTATCATCTTCCAACACAGTTCCCTACTCACTAGGCAGTATCCAGTGAGTACTGGGGCCAGAGTCCAGTGGGGAGGGCATTTGCCTTGCACGCGGCCAACCCGGGTTCAATCCCCAGCATCCCATAGGGTCCCCCAAGCGCTACCGGGAGTCATTCCTAAGTGCAGAGGCAGGAATAACCTGGAAGTGTCACCCACGTGACCCAAAAGCAAAGCAAACAGACAAAAGAAATCCCCATAAAACAAGACAAAAAACAAACAAAAACCACTAATGAGTATCAGGTTAGGTGTGCGTTCCTCTCCCAGCCCCTCTAACCCCTAGTTTCAGTTTTGTTTCTCTGAATGTGTCTGTCTAGATAAGCTCATCGAGATAAGTGAGCTCAGATGGTAGTCATGTTTTGCTCCTGAATGATTTCACTTAGCATAAAAATTTCAAGGGGCCAGAGTGATGGTACCGTAGGTAAGGCACTGGCCTTGCCTGCAGCTGACCCACCTTGAGCCCTGCCAGAAGTGACCCTGAGCGCAGAACCAGAGTAAGCCCTGAGTGCCACTGGGTGTAGCAAAAAATCAAAAACTTAATTAAATAAAAAGTTCAAGGGTCGTACATGTATTTTAGCAAAACATGAGTCTTCGTTCTAATCTCCACCACATTTTTTTTTTCTTTTTGGGTCACACCTGGTGATGCTCAGGGGTTACTCCCGGCTCTGCACTCAGGAATTACTCCTGGCGGTGCTCAGGGGACCCTATGGGATGCTGGGATTAGAACCCAGGTCGGCCGCGTGCAAGGCAAACGCCCTCCCCGCTGTGCTATCACTCCAGCCCCAACACCACATTTTCTTGATTCACGCATTCATCAATGGCTAGAGGGCTAATCTACCTTTTTTTTTTCTTTTTGGGTTACACCTGGCAATGCTCAGGGGTTAATCCTGGCTCTGTGTTCAGAATTACTCCTGGCAGTGCTTAGGCGACCATAAGGGATGCCGGGATTGAAGCCGGGTCAGCTACGTGTAAGGAAAACGCCCTCCCCGCTGTACTCAATCACTCCGGCCACGTAGGTGAGTCTACCGTGAGGTCATAGGGAATGACGCTAGAAACCTGGTACCCCAGGGCTGGAGGGATAGTCCAGAGGGGAGGGCGCTCGTCTTGCACGTGCAGTTAGATCCCCAGCATCGCAAATGGCCCCTCCAGTCTAGCCAGGAGTGATCCCTGAGCACAGAGGCAGGAGTTGGCCCTAAGCCGGGTGTGACTCAAAAAGAAAACAAAAAACTAATGTGGAATCCCGAGTCCATCTTTGCGGAAGGGCTGCCCAGACAGCCCGGCTCTGCAAGGGTCCCCGAAAGACCCCACTGCGCGCTCACCCACGCAGACCCAGGCTGGAGTCGTCACAGTGGATGCCTGCGGTGTCTTTTGTTGGTGCTTTATAGTCCCTTCACTGTCCTTTTTTTTTTAAAATTTCCTTTTTGGGTCTCACCCGTCGATGCTCAGGGGTTACTCCTGGCTCTGCACTCAGGAATGACTCCTGGCGGTGCTCAGGGGACCCTATGGGATGCTGGGAATCGAATCTGCCCTGGGCTGAGCCAATTTCATTGCCAGGGATTGGCTAAAGTCAACACACGTGACCTGACTCCGACCAATGAGAAAGGAGGACAATCAGCCCACCACCTTCCCAAGAGTCCCCCGTCCTGTTCCAATAAGACAACCGCGTCATGAACACACCGGCAATGCACAGGGGTTACTCCTGGCTCTGCGCTCAGGAATCACTCCTGGCGGTGCTCGGGGGACCCTATGGGATGCTGGGAATCGAACCCAGGTCGGTTGCGTGCAGGGCAGACGCCCTCCCCGCTGTGCTCTCGCTCCAGCCCCTATATTTCCTCCAACCACAGCTCGAGACAATTGAAGATGTCGAGAGGTGTCAGGGGACACTCGTCGGCGGTGACGAAAGCCATGTCCTCTGCCAGGTGCAAACATGAAGACGGTAGCAAAGGGGCTTCTGAGGATCGGAACGATAGCACAATGGGGAGGGCGTTTGCCTTGCACGCGGCCGACCCAGGTTCGATCCCCAGCATCCCATAGGATCCCCCGAACACCATCAGGAGTAATTCCTGAGTGCAAAGCCAGGAGTAGCCCTGTGAACCACCAGGTGTGACCCAAAAAGCGGAAAATTAAAAAAAAAAAGAAAAGAAAAAGCATCACCGTGTGAGGATGCTGTTAGGATTCGAACTCGGAACTGCCAGGATGCAAGGTGTGAGGTATCCTGGATGGCTTCCTAGGAGTGGGGCAGTAGAATGGGGAGGCCCCCCCTTTTTTTTTTTTGCTACTCAGGGCTTATCCTGGTTCTGCTCTCAGGGATCACTCCTGGCCGGGCTCAAGGCACTATACGTGGTGCCAGAGATCAAACCTAGGTCAGGAGATTGAACCTGGGTCAGCTGCATGCAAGGCAGGCACCCACCTGCTGTGCCGTAGGTGTGCTATATATAGATACTACATACTCCCGGCTGCGTGATATGTGGTTTTTGCCTTATTTGTGCAAGTTGACAGATACCGTTTAGGTGACCCACTTTTTTTCTTCTTCCCTTTATTTTCCCTCCCTTTACTTTTTTTTTTTGTGTGTGTGTGTGGGGGGGTGACCTCATCTGACAGTGCTCAGGGGCTACTCCCAGCCTGGTGCTAGAGGAGCCATGCAGTGCCGGGAATAGAAACAGGGTCTAGCCCTTCAAACCGCTGCCCCAGATTCTTTTCCTTTTCTTTTTCTGTTATTTTGGGGCCACACCCAGCTGTGCCCAGGGGTTACTCCTGGGTCTGTACTCAAGGATCACTCCTTGTGGCTGTCAGGGTACCCTATGGGATGCTGGGAATCGGACCCAGGTCGGCCGTGTGCAAGGAAAACGCCCTCCCCGCTGTACTATTGCTCCAGCCCCTCCCTTTCCTTTCTTTTTATTATTTATTTAGTTATTGCTTTTGGGGTCACACCCAGCGATGCACAGCGCTTCCTCCTGGCTCTGCACTCAGGAATTACTCCTGGTGGTGCTCAGGAGACCCTATGGGATGCTGGGGATCGAACCCACGTTGGCCGTGTGCAAGGCAAATGCCCTACCTGCTGTACTATCGCTCTGCCCCCGCTTTTTTTTTTTTTTGCTTTTTGGGTCACACCCGGAGATGCTCAGGGGTTACTCCTGGCTCTGCGCTCAGGAATGACTCCTGGCAGTGCTCAGGAGACCCTATGGGATGCTGAGAATCGAACCTGGGTTGGCCGAGTGCAAGGCAAACGCCCTCCCCGCTGTGCTATCGATTCAACCCCTCCGGTTCTCCTTTTATTTTAATGGAAGTACCGAATGCCCGCGATAACTTCATGTATGTTTCCTTGTGCATCCCTGGAAATCCACACATATGTGCCCTCCATGGAGGCATCACCCCAACACTACTGGGCCCAAGCAGCTCCCATCACAAGGCCCCAACTTGGAGCTGTCCGGTGCAAGCACACCCTAGGCCCACTGAGCACTGTTTGGGAGCCCACCCAGCAAAATGAATTCATTGGCAATGATGCTAATTAATCAATCACATGTAATTAATTATGCAAAAATGTAAATAAAGTCTGCCCATTCTAGGCGCTCAGGAGACGACCCACAGCACTGAAACACACGCTTTCCATGAGGAAACCCTGGGTTTGATCCTTAGCGCCACACGGGCCCCAAATGCCCCAGTGCCCAGGGCTGTGCCAGGGGCTGCCCCCAAGAGGCACCTTGTGTGGCCTCAAAACAAATAAATAAGGAGAAGCAGGAGTCCAGCCCTTTCGTTTTGTTTTGGAGCCACACGTGGCTTGTGCTCAGGGCTCACTGTCGGCCGGGCTCCAGGGACCCCAGGGGGTGCTGGGGATTGAACGCTGGTCGGCTGCGTGCAAGGCCCACTCCCTCCCCGCTGTGCTCTCACTCCGGCCCCTAAGAGTGCCCTTCCGCCCTTCACCAGATAACTGCCTCCTCTGACCACTCACTGCCCCTTCCCAAGTGTTGACCATTAATTGATCTTTTTTTTTTTTTTGCTTTTTGGGTCACACCCAACGAGGCACAGGGGCTACTCCTGGCTCTGCACTCAGGAATCACCCCTGGCGGTGCTCAGAGGACCATATGGGATGCTGGGAATCGAACCCGGGTCAGCTGCGTTCAAGGCAAACGCCCTCCCCGCTAAGCTATCACTCCAGCCCCAGATTTTTTTTTTGAGTCACACCCGGTGATGCACAGGGGTTCCTCCTGGCTCTGCACTCAGGAATTACTCCTGGCGGTGCTCAGGGGACCATATGGGATGCTGGGAATTGAACCTGGGTCGGCCGCGTGCAAGGCAAACGCCCTACCCGCTGTGCTCACGCCCGGTGCTCTTCCTCCCAAGCAGTGGGTGTGCCAAATCTCTCTCCCACTGCTCTGCCAGATTCCCCCTGGTCTGGGTCAGTGGAAGATGGCACAGGGGTTCGGGCACATGTCTCACCAGCGCCCCACCTGGGCTCAGTTCCTCGAATCCCCTGGTTCCCCGGGCACCCCTGGGTGCAGCCTTGGAGACCCCCAGCACTGCCAGGCGGATGCAAGCCCCACGGCCACGTCTGGGGTCCTCGCACCGAGCGGAAGGACTCAGCCGACCGAGAGCAGCTGGAGGGGCTCATGGGGGGCTCACGGGGCTCACGTCCTTCCCGTGCACCCCGAGGGACATAGCCCCCCAAATAAAAACATCTCCTACTCCACGGGGGCCTGGGAGACAGCGCAGGGGTGAAGGCGCTTGCCTTGCGTACAGCTGAGCCCAGTTTGATCCCTGGCACCAAGTCTGGTCTCCCCGACTCCCAGCATTGCCTGAGCACAGAGGCAGGAGTAAGCCCTGAGCATCACTGGGCGTGACCCCAAACACATCTACCGTCCCCCAACTCCCCTGTGTACTTACAGTTACACATAGTCGCTGGCTTTGAAACCCTCCCGGGGTGGGCGCAGAGGGGCGGGGCGGGGGGCATCAGCAGCAGAGTTCACCCATCCCGTGCCAGCGGCTCGTCTCGCTGCGGCTAAGGGCGGGTGGGCACCGCCAGGCAACTAACTGGGTGACGCCCGATTAACTCTGCAAAAGCAGGGAACCCAGTTCAGCGCAGACGCCGCAGCCAAGGGGCCGGAACGCAGTGGCTGCAGGGAACCTGGACGGCAATCATTCCTTCCTTCCTTCTCCCCGTCCTGACGGGGCCTCCTGCCCTGCCACGGCCTCTACCCCAGCTCACTCCTAGAGGCCAGACTCTGGCCCTGGATGTCAGCAGGCCCCCCAGCAGGAAATCTGCCTCGCCCAGCCCACCTGCCGGGCCCCCCCACATCCTGTCGCCTTGTTATGTAACCTCTCTGCCCTCACTAACCCCATCCTGACGCGTTCCTCCTTCCTCGCGCTCGGGTCCCCGTGGGGAGCTCCGGTGCACGAGGCCGTGTCCCCTCGGCAGCCCGTCTGGGAAGAGGCGGCACTGACGTTTTCAGACATGGTTCATGCCTGAACAGGAACGCTCACCCGCCTCACCAGCTCTTGGAAAATCCACAGCGCCCTCCAGCTAGACGGCACCGCCGGACGCGGAGAGGAGGGAGGGGATATTTCCAAGAGGCGTCACCCCCCCCCCAGCCTTGCTGTCACCCAAGTTCCCACTGCAGTGAGACCACAGTCCCCAGGTGAGCCGAGAAGAATTGGGAATCCTCAGGGCAGCGGCTGGTGGGCGTGTGGGGACCCCGCTGGAGTCCAGGGCCTGAGTGTCCCCCCAGCCTCCCGTCTCCCCCAGTGCCCCTGAGAAGGGCCCAGGCTGAACCTCAGAGCTGCAGACCCCGGGCCTGCTCCCCCCGGCCCCCTCTGCCTGCCCCCCCCACCCCATCCCTGGAGCTGTTTGGGCGCCGTGCCAGGCCAGATGGCGAAGATAGGAACAACTGCCAAGAAGGAGGCAAAGAGGAAACGAAAGGAGGGAATCTAGGGGTGGGGGGCAGGGGGTCCAGGGTGCGCCCCGCTCCCCTCAGTCTTGCCTGGAGGAAGAGGTTCTGCTGGGTGGGCCGGGTGGGGGCGCAGGAAGCAAAGAAACAGCAGCTGGTCCAGAAAAGCACAAGGGCCTTTTCCCCCCTTAGCAGGGAGGAGAACACGGAGACCCCCAACGGGCTCCCCCCGCCGCAGGGAGGGGCAGTAACCCACAGGGCCTGGCCCCCACGTGGTGTGTGCCCAGACTCAGGGCAGGGGGGCGGTGAGGTGGGTTTAGGGCCACCAACTGGGGCCTGTCCCCGCCCTCCGCACCCACCAGTGTGCTCGTGGGGGGCTCCGGGGAGGCCTCGGGGACACAGCCCCGGAGTCAGGCTGGCCGGGGGGCGAGGGGCTCCGTGGACAGACGTGCCCTGCAAGACTCACCCCTCCTCTGGCGCCCGCCACCACCACGGCCGGGTCCGCGTCTCTGCTTCTCGGAGCCCCGACTTGGCCTGACCTAAGTCCCTTATGCTCTCCGGGCCTGCCCGGTTCTGTCCTGTTGCCCTCTGCGCTGGGCTGGGCGCTGGTCTCGGCTGAGATAAGGCCAAGGGGCAGGTCTGTTTCCTGCCACACGGCGGGAGAGAGAGAGAGAACGGAGTGCGGGCGGCCCGGCAGAGACACGGCGGCTTCCCCCTCTGACACACGTGCCAGGGGACCGGAAGAGACAGGAGCCGGTGGTCAGGGGGTGGGAGGAGAGGAGAGTCCTCCCCTCCTCCTCAGCCGCCCACACCGCTCCCCATCTTGTCCCTCTCCTGTGACCACAGGCTTCAGCGGTCACTCTGCATCCTCCCCCTCACCCCCAAACTCAGCACCAGCCCCGGGTGGCTCGGAGCCCGCGTGGTTCGGGGCCCACTTCCTCCGGCAGCCGAGGGGGCTGGGCGGGATGTGCCCTCGGCCCACCGTGCCGCTCTCACCCACCACCGAAACCCGCCGCAGAGCCTCCTGCAGGTCGGCCCTGCTCTCAGCAGCCCGGACGGTGACACCTGGACCCTGTCACTCCTTAGCCCCCGCCAGCATCCCCCCTCCTGAGGGCTGTCTCTCCCTCCCCAGCTCCTGGGAACTTTCTCTCGTGGACATTCTGGGGATGGAGGGATAGGACAGGGGGTCAGGTCAGACCCTTGTTCTTCGCGCGCGGACCCAGGTTCAATCCCGAGTCCTGCCAGGAGTGAGCCCCGACACTGCCGGGGTGGCCCCCCAAGCCAAAGAAATAAAATAAGAAATAATAAGTGGCAGGGTCGGAGCAACAGCACAGCGGGGAGGGCGTTTGCCTCCCAAGCGGCCGACCCGGGTTCGATTCCCAGCATCCCCCGAGTAGGGTCCCCTGAGCACCGCCAGGAGTGATTCCTGAGTGCAGAGCCAGGAGGAACCCCTGAGCAGCACTGAATGTGCCTCCCCACGGAAAGAAGAGAAACGGGTCTATAGACACCGTGGAATAAGACTGAGCTATAAGGAAAGAGATAGGGCCGGAGTGACTACACAGCAGGGAGGGCGTCTGCCTTGCACGAGGCATCCCAGAGAGTCCCCGGAGCACCGCCAGGAATAATTCCTGAAATTCCTGAGTGCAGAGCCAAGAGTACCTCCTGAGCATCGCTGGGTGTGACCCCAATAAAACAAATGAAGAGGCGGACCCAAAGGGATCTCCGGATGGTAGGCCCCTCTCCCGGCCCGGGTGCCCCCTCACAGCCTGTGCCCATCCCTCCAGCCTGGACCCCTCTCCCGGGGCTGCGCCTGAGCCTTCCCTGATTCTGGGGCTTCCGCTGCCTCCAAGAATCCCGGGGCTGTGGGTGGTGGGGGGGGCGCCTTTTGACCTCAGTGACCCTACCCTGAACTCAGTCAGCACCATGGCAGGGCCCACACCCTGTCCCTGTCTCTGTCCCGAGGGTGTGGCATGTGGAGTCCAGGCGGCTGAGGGCAGGGTGAGGGCAGGGTGAGGGCAGGGTGAGGGCAGAGGGGGGCTGGGCCCTTCCCCCGCCGCTGTCACCAGGGCACTTGACCTCAGCCTTGGGGGTCCCGAGCTTCCCTCCCACCAACAGTCCCCAAAATTAAGGGGCTCCGTGAGCAACTGCCCCGCAGGTGGTGTGCAGAGGGGCCTGGAGCCTCCCCGCCTGTAAACCTCCCCCCCACACACACACCCCCCACACACACACCTCCCGGCCCAGGTCCAGTGTCTGAAAGGCCGATCAGCGCCTCCTGTCAGCCCGCAGTGGCCAGGGCTGGTCCTGCCCAGCCCTCTCGGGGTGGAATCTTCTGAGAGGAACTTCCCGGGCCCGGGCGAGCCCCTGGAAAGCCCCTTCCCTGGTCCCTAGGTTCTGGTGGCAGCCGCGTGGCAGCAGAAGGGACCTGGGCGTCCGCCACCCGGAGGCTATGCTGAGGGTCCACGCCCAGCTGAGGGGCTGCCCCGGGGGGCTGCTGTCTGGGAATGGGCGGGGGGTGACAGCCCCAGAAGGCCCCTCGAGGTGGCCTGGGGAAGCCCTGGGCTGGTGTGACACAGGCTCCTCACACACGAGGCCCAGAGTGTGTCCAGGTGTGGCCCCGAGGCGGGGGTCCCAAGCTCCCTCGGGGCCCTCGGGGGCTGGGTCCGGCAGCGGGATCTGCCTCCGGCCGCCGTCTGAGCTTCATACTCCAGGGCAAGGTTCCCGAGGTCAAGGCTCATCGTCCTATCCACCCCCCCAGCTCCCCCATTTCTAAAGCCCCCCCTTCCCTGGAAGGCCCCAGCCCCCCCCACCCCGCGCCTCCCGGTACCTGGGCACTGCCGGTTCTGCCGCAGCTGCTCGAGGGCGGCTTCCTTATGCGGGTTGGGCCGGCCTGGCAGGACCAGCTCCCAGCGCGGGACACGCCCGCCCCGCTCCCAGCCCCAGCAGGAAGCAGGACCTGTGTGCTGGCCCCGGTGGTGGCCGTCCCCACCAGCCTGGGGAGAAGCGGACGGCGGACAGTGGTGCTCCCTCGGGGGGCTCCCAGGCTTACCAGCCGGGATTCCGCCCCACTCGCCCCTTGAGGCTGCCTGCCTGGCTCCCCAGTTTCCGGGAAGCCTCCCTGCCCGGCACACCCGCCTGGCAGATGACTAAGCCGCCAGCCTCCAGCTTCTCGGCAGTTCCCCCTCACCCCCGCCCCGGGGGTCTCTGTGGGGTGTGGGCAGGTGGTTCCCCCTCCTGCCACTCGCTGGTGACTCTCCCTGTGGCAGAGACCGGGGGAGATGCTTCCTCTTTGGTGAGTCTAGTTCCCCTCAGCGGGCTGTGGGGGGAGTTGGCTATGAAGCCGGGGGCGGGGGGGGGGGCAGCTGGACCCCAGGCAGGACCCCTCAGCCTGGCATCTGCAGGGCTGGCACCCAGTCTGGGCTCGGAGCGCCACGGCGGGTTTCTGAGTGGGTCACTGAAAAGTGAGTTTCTGAAAGATTCCAGGACTTCTCAGAGCCTGAACTGTCTTTCGGGCAGCAATCATTCCTGCCGGCAATGTAGCACCGGGGTATTTTGGGACTACGAAAGTCTTGTTCTTTTGGACCACCCCCGGCAATGCACAGGACTGACTCCTAGCTCTGTGTTCAGGGATTACTCCTGGTGGGACTCCAGAGACCACACGTGGTGGCAGGGTTCGAACCTGGGGTGGGTCATGTGCCATGCAAGCCCCCTTCCCACTGTCCTCTCGCTCTGGCCCCTTTAACTTGATCACTTTTGTGTATTTGGGGGCCACGCCTGGCTGTGCTGACCCGGGAGGGGTCTGCGTTCCATGATGCTCCACAGCAGTGCTCAGGAGACCACAGGCAGTGACAGGAATTGAACCAGGGTCGGCCACAGGGAAGGCACTTTAACCCCTAGACTAGCTCTCTCATCCCCCACGAATCTTGAAGCAACTTGAACTATTCATAGTACGTTAAAGAACATGAATCACAGGGCTGGAGCTATAGCACAGCGGGTAGGGCATTTGCCTTGCACATGGCTGACCCGGGTTTGATTCCTAGCATCCCATAGGGTCCCCTGATCACCACCACGAGTAATTTCTGGGTGCTTGAGCCAGGAATAACCCCTCTGCATCACCGGGTGTGACCCCCCCAAAAAAATACATGAATCACTTTGAATGTATAGAAAAGGCAGAGACAGCCCTGAACGATAGCACAGCAGGGAGGGCGTTTGCCTCTCATGTAGCCGACTTGGGTTTGATCCCCGGCATCCCATAGGGTCTCCTGAGCACCTCCAGGAGTGATCCCTGAGTGTAGAGCCAGGAGTCAGCCTTGATCATAGCTGGATGTGCCCCCCAAAGAGAAGAGACAGGGGCTGGAGAGAGAGTACAGTGGGGGAGCGTGCTTGCCTTGCACATGGCAGTCCCCAGTTCAGTCCCCAGTACCCCTAGAGTCCCCTGAACTCACCCCCCCAAGGAGTGATCCCTGAGCAGAAAGCAAGGAGTAAACCCTGAGCACTGCCGGGTGTTACTCAAAAAAAAAAAAAAAAAAGGCAGAGAAGCGTTTTCCCAAGATGTGTGTCCCCAGAATACTCTTTGGGACCTCTCCAGGGTTATTCAAGGACAGTGCTGAGACTGGGGCTGACCCCTAGAGCCCCATGACCCTGAGGCACCCCCTCAGCCCCCCACTGTAGGATAACATTGGTTTGTGCTTCAGCCTTGCTGCAGGGAACTTAAGTTTATCGGGTTACACCCATCACAGTGCTCCGGAGTCCCTCCCATTCTTTATCTGTAAATTCTTCTCTGTACCCTCCTCCCCAACCAGTTAATCACCTTTTTCCCTAATCAGATTCTGTTAACTTGTAAGATCAGATCCTTCTAAGGGCACTGAACTTGTATTATAAGTTATGTCTTTTGCACAGTTTACCTTAAAGCAATGTCCTTTTTGTATAGACACAGGAAGACAGTTAATGTTATGCTTTTGTAACTTGGGAGTTGATTGGCTCCGAATAATATTCACTCCTGGACATCTGCTTTCTCGACTCAGTTGCCCTTAGCTCCTAGCACCCCAAAAGCAGGGTCCCGATGAGGGACTGAATGGACCCAGGGCAAGCTGTGAGCTACCCCGGCATTGAAATGGGCCAGGCCAAAGCGCCACAATACTCAACTATAAGTTAAGAGCACGTTTGTCAATAGACTTATACAGTAAAGTTGCAGGCTACAAAATCAATACCCAAAAATCCATGGCCTTCCTATACACAAACAATGAGGCAGAGGAAAGGGACATGAAAAAAGCAATCCCATTCACAATCGTGCCCCAGAAAATCAAGTACCTTGGAATCAGCTTAACCAGGAAGTAAAAGACCTCTACAAAGAAAACTATAAAACGCTACTCCATGAAATAAAAGAGGACATGAGGAAATGGAAACATATACCCTGCTCGTGGATAGGGAGAATCAATGTTGTCAAAATGGCAATACTCCCCAAAGCATTATACAGATTCAACTCGATCCCTATAAGGATACCCATGACATTCTTCAAAGAAATGGATCAAGCAATCCTAAAATTCATATGGAACAACAAATGCCCACAGATAGCTAAAACAATTCTTGGGAAAAAGACGATGGGAGGCATCACCCTTCCCAACCTCAAACTTTATTACAAAGCACTAACAATTAAAACAGCATGGTACTGGAACAAAGGCAGAGCCGCAGACCAATGGAACAGGGTGGAATATCCCTACACACAACCCCAAATGTATGATCATCTAATCTTTGATAAGGGAGCAAGAGATGTGAAGTGGAGCAAGGAAAGCCTCTTTAACAAATGGTGCTGGCACAACTGGACAACCACATGCAAAAGAATGGGCTTAGACCTCGACCTGACACCATGTACAAAAGTCAGATCAAAATGAATTAAAGACCTCAACATCAGACCACAAACCATAAGGTTCATTGAAGACAAGGTTGGCAAAACCCTCCACGATATTGAAGATAAAGGTATTTCAAAGATGACACGGAACTAAGCAATCTAGTAGAAACAGAGATCAACAAATGGGACTACATTAAACTAAAAAGCTTCTGCACCGCAAAAGATACAGTGACCAGAATACAAAGACTATCCACAGAATGGGAAAGGATATTTACACAATACCCATCAGATAAGGGGTTGATATCAATGGTATATAAAGCACTGGTTGAACTCTACAAGAAGAAAACATCCAACCCCATCAGAAAATGGGGTGAAGAAATGAACAGAAACTTTACCAAGGAAGAGATGCGAATGGCCAAAAGGCACATGAAAAAGTGCTCTACATCACTAATCATCAGGAAGATGCAGATCAAAACAACCATGAGATATCACCTCACACCACAGAGACTAGCACACATCCAAATGAACAAAAGCAACCGCTGTTGGAGAGGATGTGGGGAGAAAGGGACCCTTCTACACTGCTGGTGGGAATGCCGACTGGTTCAGCCCTTTTGGAAAACAATATGGACGATTCTCAAAAAATTAGATATTGAGCTCCCATTTGACCCAGCAATACCACTGCTGGGAATATATCCCAGAGAAGCAAAAAAGTATAGTCAAAATGACATCTGCACTTATATGTTCATTGCAGCACTGTTTACAATAGCCAGAATCTGGAAAAAACCCGAGTGCCCTAGAACAGATGACTGGTTGAAGAAACTTTGGTACATCTATACAATGGAATACTATGCAGCTGTTAGAAAAAAGGAGGTCATGAATTTTGCATATAAGTGGATCGGCATGGAAAGTATCATGCTAAGTGAAATGAGTCAGAAAGAGAAAGACAGACATAGAAAGATTACATTCATCTGTGAAATATAGAATAACAGAGTAGGAGACTAACACCCAAGAATAGAAGAATAGTAGAAATAAGTACCAGGAGGTTGACTCCATGGCTTGGAAGCTGGCCTCACATTCTGGGGAGAGGGCAACTCAGAGAAGGGATCACCAAGTATAATGCGGTGATGCGGGCTGAATGTGGACTAGAGACTGAACACATTGGCCACTCAACACCTCTATTGCAAACCACAACACCAAATCAGAGAGAGAGAACAAAAGGAAATGCCCTGCCACAGTGGCAGGGTAGGGTGGGGGGAGATGGGATTGGGGAGGGTGGGAGGGATCCTGGGTTTACTGGTGGTGGAGAATGGGCACTGGTGAAGGGATGGGTTCTCAAACTTTGTATGGGGGAAACATGAGCACAAAAATGTATAAATCTATAACTGTACCCTCACGGTGATTCACTAATTAAAAATAAGTAAATTAAAAAAAAAAAGAGCACATTTGTGGACAAACTCTGTCGTGACCCAAAAGAGGTGACTAGATGAGGACCCTGCTGGGGTTAGGGAGACTAACCTGGCCTGGGGACTGAGATCTGGAATATATAGTGAAATGTCCTCAGGAAGAATCAAACGTTAAGCTTGATATATCTCTTACTGTGCTCATACAGAATGACACTGCTAGAAATATTAGGAGATTTACTACAACTATTTAAGTGGACTACTGGCTGAGGAAAGAAGAAAGCGACACACGCTGGATGGAATCCCACCCTTCAGCAGATCTCCTAGTAGCACTGCAGCACTGTCGTCCCGTCGTTCATCGATTTGCTCCAGTGGGCACCAGTAATATCTCCACTGTGAGTCTTGTTGTTACTGTTTTTGGCATATCAAATATGCCAGGCTCTGCAGTGAGGGCGGGATACGCTGGGTAGCTTGCCAGGCTCTCCAAGAGGGACGGAGGAATCGAACCCGAACCCCGGTTGGCCACGTTCAAGGCAAACGCCCTACCCGCTGTGCTAGTAATCTGGAGTAATCTCCTTAGATGAGATGTTGTCCTTGAGTTAATCTCCTGGAGGAGTGGCCTTGGCTCTCTTTGCTGATTTGTTAATGTTCAACCCCACCTTTGGATCCCCACCCTACGTGACTGCTATACAAACTAAGATTGATTGAAAGAGAGACAGTTACGGAGACAGCAGAGAGAGAGAGACAGACAGATAGAGAGAGAGAGAGAGAGAGAGAGAGAGAGAGAGAGAGAGAGAGAGAGAGAGATACAATGGGAAGAAAGAATTGCGCGGTAAGACAGAGTCACAAACAGAGGGTTGGAGAGAGCTGGGAGAGACAAGAGACAGAATAAACGACAACTAATCAGCAATCAGCTTGGCCCTCCTTCCTTCCTTCGCCTGCTCCTCCCCGCCATCGGCCCCCTGGGGTGGGGGAAGCAGCAAGAGACTACCGAACGCAGACGGCGGAGAGAGATGGAGAGCTTTGGCCTGGGGTCAACATCCATTCCGGGTAGAGTATGGTCTAGAGAGCACCGAACACGGGCGGCGAGAGACAGCCGCCGAGAGAGCCTTTCACCTGTCATCCCTGCGCGCGTGGAGATTTTCACAGCCCCGAATGACCCGTTTGGCGATGACACACCCAGCAACCAGAAGTAAGCTTACCAGGTATGTGACAGGTTATGCCAGGAGATTCCTGGACTACAGGCCTCGGTCACTTCCTCTCTCCTGATGGTGCAAACTCTGTTTTGTGTCGGGGGGGGGGGGGGAGCAGGGCACAGCCAGTCGTGCCAGGGATTCGAACTGGGATTGGCCACAGGCAAGGCAAATGCCTCAACCTTCGTACTATGGCCCTGAAAGTGCAAATTCTACCCTGATTCCCTGGGCTTGGTGGCCCGCTGATGCCAGCTGTCAGGCCCCAGCCTTTGCCCTCGAAGAACGACGTATGCCAACATCGAAGCTCATGATTCATTCTCGCCCCACCCCTGGTGCAGCTGGATTCAGAGACCGGCAACAGCAGGGGCGCGGGGTGGGGGGGGGGGGAGTACATTCTCCAGGGTGGGGGGCGGACAGCCAAGCCAAGCGGGCCACACGGGTTGAAAATAAACATTTTTATATAAAGATATCTTTGAAGAAAGGTGGCGTTCCCGTCCTGCATCTGGAGGGAGGGGTTTTGGTGCTCCCTGCTCAAGAGAACGTAAGGGGCCAGGCCAGTGCCCCCCCCACACACACCCCCACGAGGGGCCGCCCGGAAGCCGAGTCTAGATGGGGGGTCTAGAGCGATGGAGAGAGAACGTGGAGCGATGCGGCTTGCAGGGCGCCGGCCGGGCCGGACCCCCGCTCACCCGGCTTGCCCCAGCGCCAGGGTGCTGAACTCCTGGCTCCACCGAAGCACGATCTCCTCGCTCTTGTCCTGCGGCAGGACGCTGTACGTCTCGTTCTGCAGACACCGCATGCGGGACACCTGCGCGGGGCGGCGGTGAGACCACCCGTGGGCACACCCTCCCCCCCCCCCCCCGGGCTTCCAGCAGCCCCCCCGCCCCCCACGCCCTGGCTGGCCTCGGGTGGGGACCAGGCCCTCAGGGGAAGTCGCTGCCGTGTTCCCACCACCACGGGGTCCGGTGCGGGAGGGGGGGGGTCGGCCCAGATGGACCGCGGCCCCCCAGGAGAGGGCCGGCGGGAAGGGCCTCACCTTCCGGTCCCGGCTTCGCATCAGGCACTGCTGGCTTTTGAAGGTGCAGAAGTTTGGGTACTGTACGTAGTCCGTGTCACAGATCTAAGTCGGGGGGAGGGCGGGATCGGAAGGCGGGTAAAGGCTCTGGCCTTGCATGAGGCTGACCCCGGTTTGATCCCCGGCAATGCAGACGGTGCCCTGAACCCTGCCCGGGGGTGACCCCTGGGCACAGAGCCAGGAGTCAAGCCTGAGTATTGCCGCGTGTGGCTCAAAAACGAGAACAAGTAGATCCCGGCCAAGTGCCAGGGACAGAGGGGGCGGGGGCGGGGGCAGGGGCGGGGGTGGGGCGGGGCGGGGGCGGGGAGGTACCACCCAAGCCAGGGCGGGGCCAGAGCTGTGAGAACCACACCTGGAGCCCGAGCGAGAGGATGGCAGGGAGGGTGCTTGCCCTGCCCTCCGCTGACCCGGGTTCGAGCCCATAGAGTTCCCCCAGCCCTGCTAGGAGTGTAGAATCAGGAGTAAGTGTAAATCCTGAGCACTGCTGGGTGTGACCCCCCCCCCCCCCGCGCACACACACACAAACACACAAATAAAAAGGAGAAAGGGAGAGGGAGAGGGAGAAGAGGGGAGGATGGGGCTGGAGCGATAGCACAGCGGGGAGGGCGTCTGCCTTGTACACGGCCGACCTGGGTTCGATTCTCCACATCTCACCCCTGAGCACCGCCAGGAGTAATTCCTGGGTGCATGAGCCAGGAGTCATGCCCGTGCATCACTGGGTGTGACCCCCAAAAAAAGAAAAGGAAAGAAAAAGTACTGAGCACTGCTGGGTGGGCTCCCCCCCCCCACAAACACACAAAAAAGAGAAAGGGGGAGGGGGAGGAAAAGGGAGGAGTCCAGAGTGATGTACAGAGCAGGGCTGCCCGTCCCTGCAGGCTGTTCCAGGGAGAGGCAGAGGGGCCATCTGCAGAGCCCCGAATTTGGATGTGGGGCTGGACCAATGAGACGTAGGGCAGTGCCTGGGCCCCTGGACCTGCTCATGGACCCCAGATTGATTGATTGATCGATCGATTGATTGATTTGGTCTTGGGGCCACACCCAGCTATGCTCAGCTCACTCCTGGCAGGACTCAGGGAGCACCTGGGGTGCTGGGGTCACGGCAAGGGCCCTGCCTGCTGTGCATTCTCCAGCATCCCCTGGGAGATGTGAAAACCCTGTGGCTTGGGCTGAATCATCTCCCTCCGAGAGTCTCACTGCCCCAGCGATTAACCCCGGGAGCAGCCGAGCTGACACCTTCCGGAGAATGAGGGGCACCGAGAGCAGAGCTGCCATGGGCCCTGTCGTAGGCTGTGCAGTCGTTCCTGCCTTGATTTCCCCCACCGTGGAGCCAGAGGGCCGGCCCTCACTCAGCTGACACAGGGAGTTTCAGGGGGCGGGAGGTGGGGGGCCTGGGGATGGCAATTATTTGGGGAGGAGGAGTGAACTTGATTCCACTTAAGAAAAAAGTACTAGAAGATCTGGACCGGGCAGAACCTTCTAGAATCTTCTAGAATCTTCTCTTCCCTGTCAGAGGCAGGAAAGTGCTACACGGGGTGAGCACACAGTCCTTTTTCTAGAGAGGAGGCAGCGTGACCGCCACGGTCCCAGCCCCAGCCTCGGACCAGGGCGGGGTCCTCCAGAGACAGGGCGGGGGTACTCAGCGTTAGGAAGAGGCTCTGTTTAGTTTGGGGGTCACAGCCGGCGATGCTCAGAGCTTACTCCTGGGCCCTGCACTCGGAAGTCACTCCTGGCGGTGCTCAGGGGATGCCGAAGATCGAACCGGGGTCGGCTGCGTGCAAGGCAAGCGTCCTACCCGCCGCGCTGCCCCCCCAGCCCCGGGCAAAGGCTCTGACCGACCTTGGTGGGGAAATCCCCGTCCTGGAAGCTCAGAAACTCGGTCTTGAGCCAGCCGGACACGCGGGTGTCCTCGCAGCCCTTGGTGGCCAGCCGGGCGCACCAGAAGTCCATGCGGAGGCCGCCGTACATGTCCAGCCCGTAGAAGCGGCCTTCCGCGGGGCTGCCGACCTGGGGCGCGGGGGACAGAGCAGCGGTCTGCGCCCCCTGGCCGGGGAGCGCCCGGGCCCCGCCCCGCCCCGGACCCCGCCCCCGCCCCGGGCCCCGCCCCGCCCCGCCCCGGGCCCCGCCCCACCCCGCGCAAGGCCTACGTGGGTGCCCGTGGACATGCTCTGGGACGTCAGCAGGGGGCTGATGAAGGGCGTCTTGTGGGACCTGTCGCAGCGCTGCCGCTGCAGGTTGGCCTCCGAGAGGCACTGCTCCAGCTTCAGGGAGCAGAAGGCGCACAGGTCGCAGGAGGCCATGTGGCGCCGACCCAGGTTGTCGCAGACCTGCGCGGGGAGGGGGCGAGAGGCCGGGCTGAGAACACGCCCCCGAGGGCTCCCTGGCCCGCCCCCGCTGGCCGCCCCCAGCCGCCCCGACGGCCCCTCGCTCCCTGCCCTCCTGGAGGGCTTATCTACCCCCAGAGAACCCAACTCTCCCCGCGCAGCCAGCCTCCAGCCCAGGCTTCCCTCCCTCCCTCCCCACTCCCTCCTTCCCCCCTTCCCTCCTTCCTTCCTCCCTCCTTCCCTCCCTCCCTCCTTCCTTCCTCCCTCCTTCCCTCCCTCCCTCCCTCCCTCCAGAGGACCACATGGGATGCTGGGAATCGAACCCGGGTCGGCGCTTGCAAGGCAAACGCCCTCCCCATTGTGCTATCGCTCCAGCCCCGCGCATCTTTCTTAAAGGGAGGTGGTGGGGTGGGGGCCACACCAGCTGTGTTCAAGGGCTCTGTACCCAGGGTCACTCCTGGCAGGGCTTGGGGAACCTTGGCGGTGCCAGGGATCAAGCCTGGGTCAGCTGCAGGCAAGGCAACGCCTGCCCCGCTGTACTCTCTCAGGCCCTGAAGCCATTCTAGCCTCTCTGAGTTCCAAATCCTCAAGGCCAAGTGCAGGATGGAGTCCTCCCTACAAGCCAACTGGTGGGACCGCGCTGCCCCACGCTGAGACTCTGGGGACGGGGATCCCGTCTCCATCCCCGCTAAGGCTAGGGCGAGTTGGCACGGGGTTACAGAGGCACCGGCACCTAGACTGGGTACTTAACATACCCCCGTCATCCCACTGACGGGGACACTCAAGGCTCGGTGAGGCGGAGGAACCTGCTCCAAGTCATGTGCCCAAATCCCAACCAGGGAGCAGCCCACAGACCCAGAAACTTCCAGCTCCACAGTTTCGGCTCTCCCCAGGCGTCTGGGGTGGGAAGCCCCCAGGAGCTTAGACGACATTGCTCAGGGTGGAGAGACCCCCCTCCCGGGCCGACCTCTTCACCCGGAAATGCATCCTCCACATCACAGCTTGCTGCGACAGCCTCTCTACCCCGTCCTCCTCACCCTGGCGTTCGGCCCCTCTAATGCGGGGAGAAATCGGGAAGTCTCTTTCCCGATTTCACCCCACAGCGCGTTCAAACAAATCATCGACGAGTCGCTGACCAAAATTCACTGCTGAAATGCCTTTTTCTTTCCAAACGAAATGCAAGCATTTCTGACTATCGCTTGGGAGGACCCTTATTATTTCTTTGAGGGGCTGGAGCAATAGCACAGCGGGGAGGGCATTTGCCTTGCATGTGTCCGGCCCAAGTTCAATCCCGGCATCCCATAAGGTCCCCTGAGCACCGCCAGGAGTAACTCCTGAGTGCAGAGTCAGGAGGAACCCCTGAGCATTGCCAGGTGTGACCCAAAAAAAAAGCAAAAACAAAAATATTAATAATAATCACTGCCACTGTCATCCCGTTGCTCATCGATTTGCTCGAGCGGGCACCAGTAATGTCTCCACTGTGGAATTTGTTGTGACTGTTTTTGGCATATCGAATATGCCACGGGGAGCTTGCCAGGCTCTGCCGTGCGGGCGGGATACTCTCGGTAGCTTGCCGGGATCTCCGAGAGGGACGGAGGAATTGAACCCGGGTTGGCCGCATGCAAGGCGAACGCCCTACCCACTGCACTATCACTCCAGCCTATTAATAATAATAAATAAATACATATTATGTCTTTGACTCTAGCTCCTGCTGCTCCAGGTATCAGAGCTTCCTGCTGTTTCCCTAACCAAGCCCTTAGTGATTCTCGAATGTTCTTAAGAGCCTTAAAAACAAATAAATAAGGGGCTGGAGCAATAGCACAGCGGGTAGGGCGTTTGCCTTGCACGCGGACAACCTGGGTTCTAATCCCAGCATCCCATACGGTCCCCTGAGCACCGCCAAGGGTAATTCCTGAGTGAAGAGCCAGGAGTAACCCCTGTGCATCGCCAGGTGTGACCCAAAAACCAAAAAAAAAAAAAATTATAAATAAATAAATAAATAATAAAAGGGAAATCTCTCCCCCAGCCGGAGAGATCAGCTAGTGGTCCTATGTCTCATGCTTCCCGCCGCCCCCGGCCCACTGCCCACTGAGGTCTTCGCGGAGTCTGAGAGGAGGACCCGGGAGTGTGGGCCAACTTGGCTGGACAGCGTGACCGTCATACCAGCTTCCCGAAACCAAGGCTCTCGTCTTCCAGGTGCTGCCAGGCGCGGGCCGTGGGGGTGATGATGCAGGTGTTCTCCATGATGGAGTAGCACAGGATCAGCAGGGAGTCCACGTGGGCGAGCTGCAGGAGGCTGCGGGAAGACCGCGCTGAGCCACGCGCACCCTCTGCCTCTTCCTCTCCCTCCGCTTCCGGCCGGAACCCACCGTCTGGAAGCTGAATGGGCCCGGGGTGGGGGCAGTGAGCCAGTCCCCTCCCCTCAAATGGGGGACCGTGGTCCAGAGAAAGGCTCAAGGCTGCCACGTCCCAGCTAGGGCCTCAACGAGATGTCATCAGCCTCGGGGACACAGTTGACACCAGGACCTCAAAGGCCCAACCAGCCACTAGGACAGGGTTTAGGCCAAGGTTGGCACGTGTGGGCGAGGCCGGGAAAGTGGGCACGTTCCTCCGGAGAAGGGGGAAGAGAGAGAGAAGAGAATTTCCTTTCTTTGTTTTTTTTTTTTGTTTTGTATTTTTGGTTTTTTGGGTATTTTTTTTTTTGCTTTTTGGGTCACACCCGGCGATGCACAGGGGTTACTCCTGGCTTTGCACTCAGGTATCACTCCTGGCGGTGCTCGGGGGACCCTATGGGATGCTGGGTCGACCGCGTGCAAGGCAAACGCCCTCCCCGCTGTGCTATTGCTCTAGCCCCTTCCTTTCTTTTCTTATGGTGTGTGTGTGTGTGTGTGTTTTGGGTCACACCCCGTGCTACTTCCTGGCTCTGCACTCAGGAATTACTCCTGGTGGTGCTCAGGGCAAGCACCCTTTGGGATAACGGAAATCGAACCAGGTCCCGGGGTCCCTAGGGTTCTGCAAGGCAAGTGCCCTCCCGGCTGTGCTGTCACTCCTGCACTCGAGGTGACATCTTTTTTTTTGCTTTTGCTTTTTTTTTGGGGGGGTCACACCCGGCGATGCTCAGGGGTTCCTCCTGGCTCTGCACTCAGGACTGACCCCTGGCGGGGCTCAGGGGACCCTATGGGATGCTGGGAATCGAACCCGGGTCGGCCGCGTGCCAGGCAAACGCCCTCCCCGCTGTGCTCTCGCTCCAGCCCTCGAGGTGGCGTCTTCCTGTACCTTCCAGGGGTCTGGTTTTTCCACGTGGGGTCCCCGTCATACGTCTCACTCGCTCCGTCCGCGCCCTGCGCCGACCGCAGGAGCTCCTGCATGTTCTCCATCATCAGCGGGTACGAGTCCACCTCGCGCACCCGGGGCGTGAAGGTGAAAAGGCTGGAAGGGAAAAACTTGCGCCGGAGCCGGGGCAGGAGCCGGGGCCCGCCCTCCGCCGCCTCGCGCTGGAGCCCCGCCAGGGACGCGGCCCCCGACGTCTCCTGGGCTTCCTCCTCTTCGTATTCTTCCTCCTCCTCCTCCTGGTCCTCCTCCTGCTCGTCCTGCGCCAGCACCTCGTCCTGCTTGTGCTTCTGGGCCTGGTCCTTGAGCCGGTGCTCGTGCGCCAGGTCCTGGCCCCCCAGCGACAGGGAGGACTGCAGCAGCTCCTCGATGTTGTTGTGCAGCCGCTCGGGCCAGGGCGGGAAGGCCTGGCGCTCCCCGGCCCCTGCGGGTCGAGGGACCCAGAGAGAGAAGCGAGGGCGCACGGTCGGGCTCCGGCGCTCAGGGGGCTGATTTGCCCAGGGGCTCGCTCACTCTCTCTCTCTCTCTCCTCTTTCTTATTCTCTCTCCTCTCTCCTCTTTCTCCTCTTTCCTCTCTCCTCTCTCTCCCTTTCTTTTCCTCTCTCCTCTCTCTCTCCCCTTTCCCTCTCTCCTTTCTCTCTCTCCCACTCTCTCCTTTCTCTCTCCTCTTTCTTTCTCTTCTCTCTCTCCCCCCTCTTTCTCTCTCTCCCCATCTCTCCTCTCTCCTCTTTCTCACTCTTCTCTCTCCTCTTTCCCTCTCTCCTCTCTCTCCTTTCTCTCTCTCCTCTCTCCTCTTTCTCTCTCTCCCCCTCTCTCCTCTCTCTCCTCTTTCTCCTCTTTCTCACTCTCTCTCCTCTTTCTCTCTTCTCTCTCTCCCCCCTCTTTCCCTCTCTCCTCATCTCTCCTCTCTCCTCTTTCTCACTCTCTCTCTCCTCTTTCCCTCTCTCCTCTCTCCTCTTTCTCTCTCTCCTCTTTCTTCTCTCTCCTCTTTCTCTCTTCTCTCTCTCCTCTTTTTCTCCCTCTCTCCTCTTTCTCTCTCTTCTCTCTCTCTCTCTCTCTCTCACACACGCACACGCACACAGAGAAAGAAGAAAGCATTTCCAATGAGACCTATTCACACAGTCAAGTATGAGAGAGAGAGAGGGAGGGAGGGAGAGAAGAAAAGCACCCGCCTCTACAGCAATTCTGCCCTAAGCTAGAACCTTTGCTCCTAGAAGGACAGGGGAAGGGATTCACAGGGATGGAGCCGGTGCTTTGGATGTGGGTGTCCCATGTTCCCGCCCTGCACCTTAGAATGCCCGGAGCACCACACCAGGAGTGTCCACTGGCCCCATCCCTCACTACCAGGCTGAAGTAGACCCCAGCACCATCAAGTGAGACCCCAAAAACAAAAGAAAAAGAAAAAAGAAAAAACACGGGGCTGGAGCAATAGCACAGCGGGGAGGGCGTTTGCCTGGCATGCGGCCGACCCAGGTTCGATTCCCAGCATCCCATAGGGTCCCCTGAGCATCCCATAGAGTCCCCTCAGGAGTGATTCCTGAGTGCAGAGCCAGGAGTAAGCCCTGAGCATCGCCGGGTGTGGCCCCCAAACAAGAGCAAACCCCCCAAAAATGGTTAAGAAATAAAGATAAAAAGGTAAAATGATTAAATCATTAAAGGTTTACGCGTAACACTGGCTCAATGCTTGGCACCACAAAGGGTCCCTGATGCCCTCCAGGACATGGGAGCCCTGAGGAACACTGGGTATGACTGCCTGAGAGGGAGAGAGAAAGAGAGACAGAGATGGAGACAGAGACACAGAGACACAGAGACAGAGACACAGAGACAGAGAGAGGGAGGGAGAGACAGAAACAGAGATAGAGAGAGACACAAACACAGAAAGACGGAGGGAGGGAGGGAGGGGGGAGAGAGAGAGGGAGGGAAAGAGGGAGGGAGAGAGGTAGAGGGAGAGAGAAAGAGGGAGGAAGAGAAGAGAGAGAGGAGAGAGAAGAGAGACAGACAGACACAGAGAGACAGAGAGACCGAGAATGCTAACCTCAGTGAAAACCGAGCCTTTCTCCAGGGAAGACTGAGCTTCCGAAAGTCCCAGAGGACTCTGAGTGGGGGAATGTCTCTCCTCCAGACAGGAAGAGTGGATTCCGTGTAACCCATGTCAGCTCAACTATCAAGGCCTTTGAATTTGATTTGAAGGAAAATCAAGAAGGAGAAGTGACAGCTCAACAGTGGCCGCCCATGCTCTGCACTCAGGAGGCACTGCCACGAGGGCGCCCTGAGCACCGCGCTGGGAGTAGCTGCCACATCGCCAGGGAAACCCAAGACAGAAGAAAAAGGAAAAAGAGGACCCAGGGCTGAATGTGGGTCGGTCAGAGGGGATGAGGGTCAGGCCCCTCATTTGGACTCGCAGGTGGTGGGTTCCCCCACCCCAAATGCAGCCGGGCCTGGAGGAACATTGCTCCATTCCACGTGCTCCTGGGTGCCAAAGCTCCTGAGAGGAAAAGGATCAAATCCCCGCCGGAGCCACTGTCCCCGCTGACCCGACACTCGCCCCGCGTCTGCCCTCGAGGCACCGGGGCTCCTCTCCCGACCCCCCTCCCCGAGATGTGCGGGGCAGGCTCAGGGGCATGTCGGGTGCCCTAGTGGGGGTGGGGGTGGGGGTGGGGGTGTGTTAGTGTTTCGAGAGTGGGAGTGAGAATCTGGGAGTGCGTGTGGGTGTCGGGGTGAGTGGGTGGGGATGAATGTGAGTGTGGGGGTGTCAGGGTGTGGGGGGGGTGGGCATAAGTGTGGATTCAGGAGAGAGAGATTGAGAGTGTGGGGGTGTGAGAATGAGTATGCGGGGCTGGAGCGAGAGCACAGCGGGGAGGGCGTTTGCCTGGCACTCGGCTGACCTGAGTTCGATTCCCAGCATCCCATAGGTTCCCCCGAGCACCGCCAGGAGTAATTCCTGAGTATGTGAGCCAGGAGTGACCCCTGAGCAGCGCCGGGTGTGACCCAAAAAGAAAAAAAGAGAATGGGTATGGGAGTGGGTAAGTATATACAGGATATGGGGGTGATTGTGGGTGCGGGAGTGTGTCGGGGAGTGTATGTGAGGGGGGAATGAGTGTGGGAGTGTGTGAGGTGTGTGTGTGTGTGTGTGTGTGTGTGGGTGTGTGGATGTGTGAGTGTGGGGGAGTGTGGGGGGGTGCCCAGTCTGGGGGGGGTCAGCCTGACACCTTTAGCAGCTTGAGACTGGGCCCCGGCAGGAGGGACACAGATGCGATCCGTGCCGTGTCCTACCCCGAGGAGAGCTCGGCCCCCCTGGGAGCAGGCGGGAGGGGTGCGGGCCCTCGGCTCTTGTTTCTGCCCCGTCCATCACAGGCCTGTGCCGTGGGACCCCTTCCTGCTCCCCTCCCCGGCTGCCTGAGTCTTGGCTCTGGGGCCGAGGAAGGGGGGTGCGGGTGGGCGTCCCTGGGGGGCGGCGTTACCTTTGGCGCGGGAGGACCCAGGGATCACAGTGGTGCTGCCGGCTTCCGCAGTTTCGTACTCCCTGAGGGTGTTTGTTGAGAGAAAAGAGGCCGACTGGGTGCAGCGGACTCTCTGCAAGGACACGAGTGCGGGCGTCACTCTCCCGGGGACCCCTTCCCTGCCTCAGTTTCCATCCCAGTTCCCGCCTCTCTCTTCTCCCTCTGGTGGTGGGCAGGAATCTAGGAGTGCAGCTGCCGGTGGATGCTCTGGACTGAAACAGGCCTGCCCGAAGAACGACATTTGTCTGGGCCACAGATGTGCCTTTCATTTGTCCTTGAAGGAAATCCCTGCCCTGATGCAAGTGGCCGTCTCTGCTTGTACATCTCCCCGCGCACTGAGCCCAGGTGGGCCGCCTGTAAGCCACCGAAGGGCCCCCGGCGGGGAGGGGGGTCTAAGGCTGGTCGTTCTGGAAGCTTCCCCCGTCTTCACTGTCACCTGTTCTCATCAGCCCCGAAAGCACCGCAGCCAACCTTCTCCCTGGGCCTCACCTTGGCATAGTACTGGCGGTTGGAGCAGCGATACTGACAGAACTGGCAGAAGGACTCGAACCAGGAGGCGTAGGGCAGGTCAGAGCAGACGGCTCCTGGAAAGGGAAGGGCGGAGGGGACGGGGCTTCCTCAGAAGCCGGCCGGGAGGTTCCTTTGCGTCTGCAGAGGCCAAATGGGCGCGGAGCAAGGCGCCACCGACACCGTCACTAGCCCCTGGCCAGGCCTCACCGTCGGGGACCAGGCCGTGGTTTTCATATTGGTCCAGCTGGATGATGGTGGGGTTCCGGCAGCCGAGGGTGGCTCGGAGACGGCACATGGTCTCCGCCTTCCAGCGGGGCTTGAACAGGTCGAAGAACTTCTCATATTCAGTGTTGGAGAGCGGGCTGCCGGGGATGGCGGTCTCGGTGGGGTCCTCGGCAGGCATTGGAGGCAGGAGCAGTGCTGCTGGGTTGGGCGGGGCACAGAGCAATGGATGGACCCAGCCCCCCGCTGCTCAGGGTCCAGGCCACCCAGCCCGCCGGGCTCCTGTCTGTTAGGGCCTGGGGGTGCGTGACCATGACCCCTGGGTTAGCAAGAGGGGAGTCCAGGAATAAAGAAGGAACGGGGTCGGGCCAAGTCGGCAACGAGGGACCCAACCCAAGGGACTAAGAGAGAGGTTTTTGTAATGGCAAAGGCGCCCTGGGAGGAAGAGGAAGGCAGATGTTGCCGAAACGTCTCACCCGACAGGAATGAGAGAAGGAAGCCTGTAGCCTGCCTCTGCATGGCCCAGCAGGTCGGCCCGCGTTATCCGGACCAAAGCGGCCTCCAACGGGCCAAGCCAGGGAGAGCCAGGGTGCCCGGCGCGGGCTAGCGGGCAAGGGGAACAGCCGGGAGCGGCCACACGTCACAAAGGCCGGGGGCGGGGTCTCATGGACCAGAGGCGGGGCCTCACCGGCCAAGGGGAGGGGCCAGTGAACCTGGGAGGGGCCTCACTGGCCAAGGGGAGGGGCAGATGGGCCTGGGGCGGGGCCTCACTGGCCCAGGGGCAGGGCGTATGGGCCTGGGCGGGGCCTCACTGGCCAAGGGGAGGGGCCAATGGCTGGGCCAGGGCCTCATTGGCCAAGGGGAGGGCCGATGGCTTGGGGCGGGGCCTCATTGGCTAGGGGGCGGGGCCTGTTGGCAGAGGGTGGGACCCCAGAAACTGGCCAGCTCTCGGCACCCCCTGGACGCCACCACACTGCCTCTGTGGGGAGAGGCCCCCGTGTGCCTCACATAGACACGTCCTCTCCTGCCCAAGAGGACCCCACCCCCAGGGGACCACCTGCCTGTCCGTTTGACAGGTGGGGGAACTTGCAGGGCACCTGGGCAAGGGCTTCAGGGCAGGCCCCGGGCAGGCACATGGCGTTCTGCCCCCCCTTCCACCGCCCCCAGACAGTCTCCCGCTGAGAAAGGCGCCAGCAGGCCCGGAGAGCCCCGGGCTCAGACCCCCTGAGACGCAGGAAGTGGTTTGCACGTGGGGGGGTTCTGGAGGAGAAAGCCTGAGAAGTCCAGCTGCTCCCTGGCAGGCCGGAGAGGGGTGGAAGCAAGCGAGCGTTTCTGGGCAACACAGGATGCTCCCCGGGTCCCACCCGGAACCTGGGCCGAGACACCCTGAAGTCCAGGTCCCCCACCCGCCGGATTTGAGGAGTGGGGTGCAGAGGGCGCACTCTGGCTCCCCATCTCTCCTCCCCCGAGGATCCCCGTGCTGAGACTCCACAATAAACACACCAGGCCCACACGGACAGCGTTTATTCACCCCTGCAACCTCCCACGTGAGCCCCGGCATCCCGTCAGCCCCCTCTCCCACTCACAAGGCCACATGAACCTTTTTGGCACAGAGGGCGGGGGGTGCCCCTCCTATTAGGGTTGAAGCCCAGAAGCTCTGGGGGGGCCCGTGGATAAAGCAGGAAGTAATGAAGAAACTTGATCACACCATCGCGCCCCCTCTGAGGGGAGGGAGGCTGGGGGGTGCGCTGGCTACCGCCTGCCCCCCACGTCCTGAAGCACAAAGCAAGGGGGGAAGAGAGGACCATCCCTTGGGAATCCAGCACCAACCTCGGCATGGAGGCAAAAGAAAGGACAGTGGACAAGACCACCTCCCTGTAAAGGGGTGGGCCGAACGAGAGCATAAACTGTGAGTGGCCGGGGCACCCCCTTGTCAGGGCGTGGCTGCAGCCTCAGCACCAGGAGTGGGGGGCGCGGGGAGGGGGACGCCCAGCGGGCGCCGTCCACCGCCCCCTGATCCACCGAGTCCAGCACAGCCGTTCCGCCCCCTCCGGCCAGGCCGGGGGACATGGGAGGAACTGTGGTGGAGTCCAAGGCCCTTCTTTATTTCTTCTTTCTTTCTTGGGAGCAGCGTGGGCAAAACCTGAGACAGAACACGGGAGGGTGGGTGAGCGAGCGCGGGGGGCCCGGGGCCTCTTGCCCCGAGAGCCGGGGAGCGACCCCCCGCCACCCTCACTCACCATTTCCCCCGAGGCTTCGTTGTCAGCCCCACACAGGCAAAGTGGAACCACTCAATGGAACACTGGGAAAGGGTGGGGAGGGGAAAGCGGAAGTCAGGCACCAGGCTGAGGGGGGAGAGAAGAGGCGCCCCCCAGGCCCCCCGCCCCGCCCCCACCCTGGCCAGACCTCCCCCAGATCGCCAGAGGAGCGTTCCCTGACTCTGTCCCCTCGGAGAAAACGTGGCTGTGTGGAGGCAGCCAGCAGCCAACCACATCCCCACACTCTTGCACGTGGCCCCCTCAGCCCTCAGAGCCGCCCCCCTGCCCCCAAATACACATACACACACCCATGATTAAGGCAAAAGGTTTCTCACATCAGGGTTGTCACAGCCAATCATCTCTCCATAGGAGACCTGGTGACAAAGGCAATAGGTGGGCTCGTTGGGATCCACAGGCATATCCAACACATCAGAGGGGTGGACACTGCCAAAGGTCACTGAGGGCATCCCATACTCAGGACTTCTGCATGCCAAGAGGAAGAGAAACGTCATCGGCAAGAAGGGTGGCTGCCGCTCTCTGGGTTTGGTTTTGCTCTTGGCTTTAGTGTCTGGGCCACACCTGCCGATGCTCAAGGTCTACTCCTGGCTCAGAGCTTGGGGCTCGCTCCCCGCGGTGCTCAGGGGACCAGGCAGTGCTGGGGATCGAACCCGGGGCCGCCTACATGCAAAGACTCCTCTCCAGCTGCGGGAAGCTACCCCTTTAAACTCTCGGAGGTGGGAGATGAAGAACCTGGGAGGCGGGGCAAGAGATGGGGGGCTGCACCCCTCCATCCAGCAGACAAGGCGGGCAGGAGGAGGTCACCGAGGCAAGCGGCAGGGCAGGCCTGGGCGGGCGGGAGCACGGACGCAGGCACGTGGCACAGTGGCCCCCCGGCCCCACTTACGTGCGCACGAGTTTTAACTTCTTCTGGGTAGCCTTGGGGGCCTCCTCGTCAGAGTTCTTCCCTTTGGAACGGGCACGGGCAGCCTTTTTCTCCTTCTGAGTGCGACCTAGGCAAGAAGGGAGCGGCCGGAAGGCGGGGCGACCGTCAGGGGAAGCCCGCCGCCCGCCTCGGTCCCGAGTCCAAGCTGGGGCAGCCCCCTCCTGACTGTCGCCCGGCCGGCCAGGGCCAGCGCCTCTGTCCGTCGTCCTCGGCGGCTCAGGCCCCACCGCTCACGAGCCCCTCCCCCCTCCTCACTCTTTTTGCCTTTGCTGGAGGAGCTGTCGTAGTCGCTCGACTCGATCTGCTTCTCCTTCAGGTCGGCCTCGAAGCGGGCCAGGTCCGTGTCAAGCCGGCGGATGTGCTTGTCCACCTGGGTGGGCAGGGGGGAGAAGGGAGAGGCGCGAGGCCAGGTGTGACGGCTCGCCCGGACCACAGCCAAGCCTGACGGGAGCCCGGGGGCGGGTGGGAGGGAGGCGGGGGGCGCGGATGGGGGGACGGGGGCCTACCATCTCGTAGGTCTGCATGGCCAGCTGCACCTTGTCGTCCCCGAACTCCTTGCACTTGCCGTAGGCCTCCTGGATCTGCTTGAGCAGGGCCAGCTTCTCCTCGGAGCTCAGGCTGCGGGCGCTGCTCATGTACTCCGTGGCCAACTTGTCGATTTCGGCCTTCAGGTCTGAGACAGAGACAGGGGCCGGGAGAGACGCTCTCGCTCCGCCGGCTCCCCCGGCCCTTTCCACCGGCCGTCAAACCTTCCAACCACAAGACGCCGGAGGCTCCTAGGCACCACGCGAGGCACTCGGCAAACGCAACAGACCGACAGGATTCGCCTGATCAGTGCCTTCTGGGGCCGAAGACGTGGTGAAGACAGTGGGAGCCTAAGTCACGGCCACATAATAACGTGCCCTTTGCAGGCCGCGCGGACAGGAAGTAAGGGGCTTTGCTGGCGTCTGGAGATGCACCTCGGCAGGAAGCATTGCTTGTTCTGTCAGCAGAGACCCTTGGCTTCTCTCTGAAGAAGCCCCCACTACAGACAGCAGAGAGTCCCATGGCCCAGGCTGGGGCTTCTGCTAGCGCTGGTTTCTGAGGCTGCACGACTGTCGTTGTTTAAAATGAGACCTGAGGGGCTGCAGCAGCGACAGTACAGCAGGGTGGGCGTTTGCCTTGCTCTCAGGCAAGCTGGGCTCCGTCCCTGGCATCCCCATGTGATCCCCCAAGTACCGCCAGGATTAAGAGTGCAGAGCCAGGAGGAAACCCTGAGCATGGCCAGGTGTGACCCAAAAAGCCAAAAGGCCAAAAAAAAAAAAAAAAAAAAAGGAAAAAGAAATGCCACCTTCGGCTTGCTCTCTAAGCCCACGTTCTCCCGTGGACATATACCTTGCCCGATGTTTATTTGGTATTTTTTTTTCCCACTCTGGAGAAGCCCCTGTTCCCCAGTTAACATATCTTCCTTTTTCACCCCCATATCTAAGTAAGGGGCTGGAGCAATAGCGCAGCGGATAGGGCATTCGCCTTGCATGCGGCCAACCCAGGTTCGATTCCTCCTCCCCTCTCGGAGAGCCCGGCAAGCTACCGAGAGTATCCCGCCCGCATGGCAGAGCCTGGCAAGCTCCCTGTGGCGTATTCGATATGCCAAAAACAGTAACAAGTCTCACAATGGAGACGTGACTGCTGCCCGCTCGAGCAAATCGATGAACAGGGTGACAGTGATACAGTGACACAGTGATCTAAGTAAGCTCCATTCACTAACAACTACCTTGCTTCACTAAATAATAATAATAATGTCTATCTTTTGCTAACTCAGATGTCAATCACAGCTTTGAGAGATTCTACCACCCGTGCCTGAGCGTGGCTGCCTCAGGACAAAAGATCAGACCTAACCGTCCGTCAGCAGGTGTGGGGGAATCACTCCAACAGGTGTCCCTGACCTCGGCGAGGCCACTGCCCACAGCAGGGCAGCCGCAGGCTCCCAGGAGCAACAGTGCTCCTCAGTGAGCCCCCCTGACTCAATGTCCCGGGAAGACCACCGGCAGCAGCTGGCGTCTGTAAGCTGCTGGCCCTGCCCCCGTCCTCTCTCTGCCTCGGCTTCTGAGACCTTCTCAGCCAGGAAGCGTCTCTCTGCCAGCCCGAGCTGCTGTCTCAAGCCTCATCCCATTCGGACACTGACAATGCAGTGGAGTCACAACGTTCGACCTTTCCGAGAAAGGCGGTGGACAGGGAGTTACAGAGATGATTCTAGAGAGGGTTTTTTGGTTTGCTTCTTTGTGAGAGAAACAGCAAGAACGCGGCCTGATGGCAGTACTTCCTCTGTTATGGGAAAACTGACAACAGCACCACCGCGATGCTCCAAGTAGGGAGGGCGCTGACCCCGGTTCAATCCCTAGCACCACATAGGATCCCCCCGGTGCCACCAGGAGGGATTGCTGAGTGCAGACCGAGGACTAAACTCTGAATACCTCGGGGAGTGCCCCCACCTCGCCCCAAAGAGAAAGAAGCCACAGTTTTCCAGATCCGACCGGAGTACAGCAATGTGAAACAGCAGCAGAAATGAGCGTCCGTACTCCTAGGGCGCCTGAGCTCCTCCCGCTACTCACCCTCTGTTCTTTGGTCCAGGTCCCGCATGAGCTGAAAGTTCCTTTGCAGTTCAAACGGGAGGTTTTCAATACCTAGTGAGACGGGGAGAGACCAAGAACCATTCGCATTCACAGGCTGCTTAACTGCTTTCTTTTCCTTTTTTTCTTTTTGGGTCACACCCCGCAATGCACAGGGCTTACTCCTGGCTCTGCACCCAGGAATTTACTCTTGGCAGTGCTCAGGGGACCATATGGGATGCTGGGAATCGAATCCGGGTCGGCTGTGTGCAAGGCAAACGCCCTCCCCTCTGTGCTATCGCTCCAGCCCCCTTGAACTGCTTTTATAGTATAGGCGCAGGGTCAGCTGCAGTAGCAGAGTGGGTAGGGCGTTTTGCCTTGCACACTTTCAACTGGACTCTGATCCCCGGCATCCCACACACTTCCCCAGGCACTGCCAGGAGTACTAATTTGCAAGCACAAATCATTTTCCTTTCCTTGCTTTTTCTCTTCCTCCCTCCCTCTCTTCCCCTCTTCCCTTCTTCACCTCCTCCCTTCTCTATTTTTTTGTGGTGCTGGGGATCGAACTCAGTTCTCGTGTACACAAAGTGTATGCTTTAGGGTCAGAGGGAGAGTACAGCAGGTAGGGCGCTTGCCATGCACATGACCGAGCCATGTTCAACCCCCGGCATCCCCTATGAGCACTGCCAGGAATGATTCCTGAATGCAGGAACCACTGAATGCAGAAACCTCTGAACACTGCCAGATGTGGCACCCCTCCAATAAAACCACCAAAGTCTGTGCTCTACCCATGACCCAATTGCTGGCCCTCCTTCCCTCATGGTCCTTGTTGACCTCGACTTACAAATGCCTTTCAGGTATTCATCACACACACACACACACACACACACACACACACACACACACACACACACACACACACTTGACCTGACTCACAAATGCCTTTCAGGTATTCACATCACACACACACACACACACACACACACACACACACACACACTTGTTGACCTCCTCTTACAAATGCCTTTCAGGTATTCATATCTCTCACACACACACGTCCAGTTGCTCCTTTCCAGTAATGTTCTTTTAAATGCAAATAGAGGGGGCAAGAGCAGTTTTCCAGCAGGTAGGGTACTTGCCTTGCACACAGCCAACCAGAGTTCAGTCCCCAGCACCCTTGTGGCCCCCTGAGCCCTGTCAAGACTGACCCCTAAGCACAGAGCCAGAGTAAGCCCAGCACTACCAGGCATGGACACCCAACAATACAATATAAAATGCAAACTGAATGAAACATTATAAGGAATGATACCACAGTGCCAAAAGTTATAAAACCTGGCTGGTGGGTGGGAGGGAAATGGAGGGGAAGGCAGGGAGGGGACTGGAGGAGGGAAGTGGACACTGGTGAAGGGATTGGTATTGAAACATATGCGCTAAACCCAATTACGAATAACTATAATTTACAGTGGCAAACAAGTTATATAACACACACATATCTCTCTCTCTCTCTCTCTCTCTCTCTCTCTCTCTCTCTCTCTCTCTCTCACACACACACACACACACACACACACACACAAACACATTTTGTAAAAAATGCAGATTGGAGCCAGAGGCACAGTACAATGGGCTGGGTGCTTGCTGGTCACCTGGGTTCTAAACCCGCGACCCATATGGTCTACTTAAGCCTCTCCAGGAGTGATCCCTGATGCAGAGCCGAGTCACCCCTGTGCATCGCCAGGTGTGACACAAAAAGAAAAAAAAATAAATTGGGGGCCAGAGAGATAGTACAGCAGGCAAAGAGCTTGCCTTGGACACATCTGACCCGGGTTTGATTCCCATCACTCCATATGGCCCTCCGAGCCCCGCCAGGAATGACTCCTGAGCACAGTTGGACATGACGCAAAAACAAAACAAAACAAATGCAAATCTGGGAGATGAAGATAAGTTAATGGGCTGGGGCACATGTTTTGCATGCAGAGGCCAGAGTCCAATCCCCAGCACTATATGATCCCTGGAGCACTGCCAGGAACCACCAGAGCACCAAGCTGAGAGTAGCCTCCGAGCACTACCAAACATTGTCCCCAAACAAAAATGGGCTAGAGATGAAGGCGCTGGCGTTGCATTTGACCTCCAGCACCACGGTGGACCCTCCCAGCAATTCCAGGAATAAGCCCTGAGCACTGCAGGGTGTGGCCCAACCCCCTTCACCCAGTCTCCCCACAACCCAATTAAATAAAACCTGGGCCAGGGACTTGGCTCAGAGGTAGAGCACCTGCCTTGCGTGTGTGAGGTCCTGGGTTCAATCCCCAGCCCCAACCCCACAGAAGCAAACCTGACCAAGTCCCTTTCTTATAACCCTCGGTCACTTCCTCGGCCCCAGTGCTGGTCCCCTTCTGCACCCCTGTCCTGTTTCTCTCACACCATCCTCAACACGGCAAGCCCCCTCTGCTCGCACATCAGAGCATCTCTGAGCGCCTCCCACAGTGCTCTGTGTGCTGCCCCGTCTGGAACGCGCTGCCAAGTCTTTCGCATCCGCTCCTCCAGGCCTGTTCAATATCCTGCTCGTTCTCCAAAGTTCCGTCCACCCAACATCCCTGGACGCCGCTGGACGGTGATTCAACGAAATAATGAACCGCCCCTGGGTATTTGCTGTCTGTCTCTGAGTGCTCATCTTCTATTTTCCTCAAAGAACTGTGACCAGTGAACAAGAAAGTCCTCCATAAATACAAAGGCAGGGGACTGGAGCTATTCTAGTACAGAGGTAGGGCGTTTGCCTTGCACGCAGCAGACCCGGGTTCCATCCCCAGCATCTCATATGGTCCCCCAAGCACCGCCAGGAGTAATTCCTGAGTGCAGAGCCAGGAGGAACCCCGTGCATCACTGGGTGTGACCCAAAAGCAAAAATAAACAAAGGCACAAGTACTTAAAATATCTCCCATGGTGGGGCTTGAGCGATAGCACAGCAGGGAGGGCATTTGCTTGCACGCCGCTGACCCGGGTTCGATTCCCAGCATCCCATATGGTCCCCTGAGCACCGCCAGGAGTAATTCCTGAGTGCAGAGCCGGAGTAAACCCTGTGCATTGCCGGGTGTGACCCAAAAAGAAAAAAAAAAAAATCTCCCATGGAAGGAAAATCTCTTCCTCTAGCTCCACACTCAAAACTTCGAGAATGTCTCCAATGCTTTAAGCTTTATCTCCAGATCTGCCACCACCAGTTTACTGAGATGAAGTCGCCAGCGATTTATGAAGGCTGTGATTATCCTAACATATGTCTGTGACAGCTGACACCGTGTTCTCTCCTGGGAGTTAACTTTCTTCTTTTAAGGATACCAAACCTCCACATGTATTTTCTGGCAATTCCTACATGGACGTGCCCTTGGTATGTCCCTGAAATATTAATCTTTTCTTGAAATTAGTTTAATTCTCTTCATTTTCTTGCTTCTTTGCCCTGAAGGGTCTCATTCCCTCGTGGATACAATAACCACATTCTTAAGCTTCTGTCTAATCTGAATTAATGGCTCTTTCATTCATGGTTGTTACTCCTAATAGCCTGACCTTGTGGCCAACAGACTGACGACCTCACTTCCTGAGCAAGAAATCTGAACTTCACCTGCAAATCTTCCTCATTTTCCCTCTCTGCAGCTCACTGATTCAGTCAGTTTTGCCCCAGCTGACTCCCCGGTAACCTCTGAATCACCCGGAGGTCACAGTCCTCATCTCTGATCTGCTCTGTTAGCACCAAGTGATCTGCTGTTACCAAGAGGACATGCCAGTTTACTCTCCTACATAAAAGTCTTTCTTCCTGGGACCGAAGCGACAGTGCAGCAGGTACAGTGTTTGCCTTGCCACATGGCCGCCCTGGGTTTAATTCCCCACATCCATGTGATCCCCTGAGCACCACCAGGCGTGATTCTTTTTTTTTTTTTTTTTTTTGCTTTTTGGGTCACACCTGGCGATGCACAGGGGTTACTCCTGGCTTTGCACTCAGGAATTACCCCTGGCCGTGCTCAGGGGACCATATGGGATGCTGGGATTTGAACCCGGGTCGGCCGCGTGCAAGGCAAACGCCCTACCCGCTGTGCTATCTCTCCAGCCCCCACCAGGCGTGATTCTTGAGTGCAGAACCAGGAGTAAACCCTGAGCACCACTAGGGGAATAGCAAAAAAAAAAAAAAAAAATTAAATCATTTTTCCTGGAGTTGGGAGCAACAGTATCTGGCTTCTTGCATGCAGCTGACCCAGGTCTGATCCCCGGTACCCTATAGGGCCCCCCAAGTTCTGGCAGGAGTGGTTAAGCTCAGAGCTAGGAATAAGCCCTGAGGACAGCCAGGTATGGCCCAAAATCCAAATACATAGACTCTTCCCAGAGTCATCAATTAATTTTCTTTTGGGTCACACCCGGCAACGCACAGGGGTTTCTCCTGGCTCTGCACTCAGGAATTACTCCTAGCAGTGCTCAGGGGACCATATGGGATCCTGGGAATCGAACCTGGGTTGGCTGCATGAAGGCAAACGCCCTCCCCGCTGTGCTATCGCTCCAGCCCCTCAATTAATTTTCTATATTAAAAAAAAAATCACTTCAAATTCCTCATCGAAGTGAGGCCACGTGGGGCTGGACTGATAACACAGCAGCTAAGACACCTGCAAACAGTGGAACCAAGTTCAATACCCAACACCCCACAGGGATCCCCAAGCCCTCCTGGAGTGATCCCCACATGCAGAGATGGAGAGTCAGCCCTGGGCACCATTGATGTGGTCCCCAAACAATAAAATAGTAAAAAAAAAAAAAAAAAGTGTGGGCCGGAGGATAGTATAGTGAGCGGGGAGGGCGTTTGCCTTGCACACGGCCGACCCAGGTTCAATCCCCAGTATCCTATATGGTCCCCCAGCACCGCCAGGGGTAATTCCTGAGTGCATGAGCCAGGAGGAAGCCCTGTGCGTCGCCGGGTGTGACCCAAAAGGCAAAAAACAAAAACAAAAACAACAGGGGCTGGAGTAATAGCACAGCGGGTAGGGCGTTTGCCTTGCACGCGGCGGACCAGGGTTCGATTCCCAGTGACCCAAAAAGAAAAAAAAACCCCACCACCAACAACAATAACAAAAACAACAACAACAACAAAAAACCCAAAAAAACACACACAGTGAAAGCAGCTAAGGCAGCTTCCTCGGCTTCAAGCCCCTTAAAGGCCCACCTAGGTCCTGCCCCATCGGGTCTCACACCGAGCACGCTGACCTCACTCTCCCTCTGCAACCCGCCACGTCCTCCCTGCCCGCGGCCACCCCGGAAACGCTCCCCCTCCGCGGTCTCCCCCGCACCCCACCCGCGGCCGCGCTGCCCCCACGCCGGGTACCGCAGGGCGTGGGGGCGGGGAGCCAGCCCCTCCCCCCAGCCGTCCTGTCCGCGGCCCCCGACGCTGGCACGCGTCACCCCCGTCTGCAGTGTCGCCGACCGCCACATTCTGGGGGCACCCGCGGACAGGGGCTGGGGCTCCCGCGATTCCCCACCCCCACCCCGCCCCCGCATCGCGTAGTCCCTGCCGTCCTGCCGGTTCCACGGCCCGCGTGAATGAATGAATGAGCGAACGAATGAACGAAGGCCAACGCGAAGACAGCGGGCAGGGCCCGGAGGGGCGGCCCCGGGGCAGGGAGGAGGCCCGGCGGAGCCCCCGCGCCCCGCGCCCCCGCCCCGGACCCGGACCACCCCTCCGCGGGAGCACCGAGAGGGGCCGCGGCGAGCAGGTCTTTGTCACCGCCCGCAACGGCGGCGAGACACTCCCGGAAGCCCGGGCGGGCCGAGGGGCTTCGGGGCCGGGGGCGGGGGCAGGGGCACCCGGGGGTGGCGGTCCCGGGGCGGGCGGGGCGGCAGGCCTCGCCCCCCGCGTCCCCGCCCCCGCCCCCAGGCGACCCCCGACGGCCGCGCCGGGCCGGGCCCCGGCCTGCTGCCCCGCCCCCTCCCCTCGGGCCCCTGCCGTCGGCTCTCTCACGGGGCCCCGTCACGACGGCGACCGGCCGGCCGCCGGGCCCTCGGGGCCGGACAGCTCTGCAGCCCCGACCCCCGCGGCCGCTCTGTGACCCCTGACCCCCCTCCGGCCTGCGCTTACTGTCCAGATAATGTTCCAAATACATCCCCGCAGCCATCTTGAAGCAAAACAAAGCGACTTCCGGTACGCCCCGGAAGTGACTGCGCGCGCCCGGCAGCGAAGCCCCGGGCGGCGGGGCCGGGCCTTTTCCGCCCGGAAGGGCGACTTCCGCCCTCAGCAGCGGCTCCCCCGGGACACATCCGCCCGACCTTGGCCCTTTTCCCTTCGCCTCGGGAGCCGGGCTCGCGCCCACGGGGCCGCCGGCAGCCCTCCCGACCCACTTCCGCCCCGAGCTCCCGGGGCGCGACGGCGGCCGGAGTGACGTCACTGGAGGTCGCCATTTTGCATTCTCTTAGCTTTTTTTTTATCTCCCCCGCCCCACTCCAAAACCGTAATGGGAAATAACGGGGAAGAGTGTCAGAGCCTTTTCTCTTTAGGGCTGGACTGTTGCCCGTTAGCGGAAGCCGCTGGCCAGAGCAGCCAGTGAAGCCGGACTCTCAGGTCGGGCTGCAGGATGGCCACGCGGGACTCAAACCCGCCGCCTCTCTGCGCACTCACGGGAATAGGCTCCCCAGGCTGTCTCATTGATTTTTATTTTTTTTTTCTTTTTGGGTCACACCCAGGGATGCCCAGGGGTTACTCCTGGCTTTGCACTCAGGAATTAGTCCTGGCGGTGCTTGGGGGACCCTATGGGATGCCGGGGATCGAACCCGGGTCGGCCGCGTGCAAGGCAAACGCCCTACCCGCTGTGTTATCGCTCCGGCCCCTTTTTTTTTTTTTCGGGGCTCGTAATCAAACCTAGGCTCGTGCATGGAAGGCGTACGCTTGACCAGTGAACCACATCGCCGGCCCTTCTCTTTTTAACACAGTCTTCATTCCTTCGAAGTCTTAATGCAGACGGAGCTACAGCAGTGCTGATTCTCCACACCTTCTTGCGGGGGGGTCCTGGCCTTAAGTACTACCGTGCCTTCTCAGGTCAACACGACTGGCCGCCCAGCACCAGGCTTGCGCTGGCTTGTCTTGAGTCCAGGGTCGGTGTGGGAGGTCAGCATCAGGCCTGGGGCTCGGAGCTGCCACCGTGGGTCAGACGTCACCTCCCAACCTAGCCAGCTCCAGTACAAAGAAAATTGCTTCTCACCGGCAGGGCGTTTGCCTTGCTGGTGGCCAGCTTGGGTCTGATCCCCAGCACCCCTGCGGTTCCCTGAGCCCCACCAGGATTGGTCCGAGCACAGAACCGGGACTAAGTGCTGGTGTACTTAAGTGAGCACCACCGGTGTGGTTCACATACCAGGAAATAACGTAAGCTCAAACCTTGTAGAGGTGTCTGTCTTTGAAGACAGCAATGAGCTCTCACTCACCCCTTCTAGATAATTCTGTCAACGGGTGGGTATCGGCTTTTTAAAATAGGGACCAGTTCCTGTGACGTGGGCACTGATGTGGACATGTTTGCCCAGTGCTGGGCCTCACCAAGGCAACGCCCACAACAGGAGGATCAGACTCCTTCTTGCGTGCGTCCTACCTTTTGAGCTATGTCCTATGTCTACCTGGACAGGTTCTTGTTTGGGTCACCTCGGTGGTGCTGAGTGGAACCGTATGGGATGCAGCTGAACCAGGTGCTGCATGCAAGGTAAAGGCGGTACCCACTGCACTACACCTCCAGCACCTCCAGATTTTTTTAATGACGCGGATTTTTACCCACATCATTTAGGCTCAACCACGTTAAGTTCACCAGAGCTCATGTGCTGAAATTTCCAGTCAGTGAAAGAGCTTATGACAGTGATTCTGCGCTCATGTCTCCAAGTGAAGCTGGACGGCATTGCCTTTGACAGCTGGTTGTGCCAGGCCACAAACCATTCTTTTTTTTTTTTTTTTTTGCTTTTTGGGTCACATCCAGTGATGCACAGGGGTTCCTCCTGGCTCATGCACTCAGGAATTATCCTCGCGGTGCTCAGGGGACCCTATGGGATGCTGGGAATCGAACCCGGGTTGGCCACGTGCAAGGCAAACGCCCTCCCCACTGTGCTGTCACTCCAGCCCCATTATTCTCATTCTTCACTGGTCTACAGTAACGGCTGAAAACCAATGATGTACACCAAGTAAGGGACCCGACATCATTATGGAGCAGGTGTTAAGACTTAGCAGTAGAATCTCAATGATGCATCCCCTAATCATGCCCTGGATGGTGTTGGAGAAGAAGATGCTTAGAGCAAGAGTAGACTCAGGTTCCGTTACCTACGAGGAGGGTAGGGCTCTCAAGGCCATTCCATGCTGCTGACAGCAGTGTGGGAAGGCAGCTGAACATCCAAGAAAGCTTGGCCTAATGGGCCATGGAGAGTCAGTGGCACTATAGATTGAGAACATTTACATGGCCACCCTCAGCCCTAGATTAAGCAGGCACCACTCGGCAGGTCACCAATTTACCCAGTGGTGCTGAGGGCAGATGTGGGAGCTTTGTCACAATCTCCTCAGTGTCTCAAGGTTTATAAAGCCACTAAAAGGATTATCTAGGGCTGGAGCGATGGCACAGCAGGTAGGGCATTTGCTTTGCACGCGGCCAACCCAGATTTGATTCCTCCATCCCTTTTGCAGAGCCGGGCAAGCTCCCCGTGGCCTATTCGATATGCCCAAAACAGTAACAAGTCTCACAATGGAGACATTACTGGTGCCTGCTAGAACAAATCAGGTTCGAAGAGCAACAAGGTGACAGTGACAGTTTCCCAAAGGCAATACTGCCCCCTAGGGGGCACTCTTAGCTTCAAAAAAGTAGCTTTGTAGGAGTTCCCCACCCTACAAAAAAACTTCAAAAAACTACAGGTCAAATCAATTTGGGGACCTCTGATCTAATCAAACTCTTCATTTTTACAGCGGAAGCTGGATTTCCGCCCATAGTGGTGGCAGAGCTGGGTGTTGGACCCCACCAGTGTGTTTTACAACAGCACTGCCCACAACGGCCCCGCAGCAGTTAACCCTGGATACGGTTTCCACTACCAAAAGCCTCTGGGTCAGTGCCCCAGGATCCTGAGGATCCGTCTCACCATCCGGAATTTGCGCAGAACCTCTGAGACTCACCCAGAGGTGTTTCTCGCAAGAGGCGCTGTCCCAGCCTGTGGGCGAGCTCGCTGCCCACACGCTTACAGTCTTGCTCTCCCTCATGCCGGCAGGATCTGTCTGCAGAAAGCAGCCCTGCCAACCAAGACCTCACTAACGCGAGCAGGCCCCCTCGACGGCTCCCCGTCACTCGGCACCCACCCTTCACACACGCGCACTGGAGGAAAACCTTCCACGGGCCTCACAGGCCCCCCAAAAGCTTTTCCCCAGGCTCACACCAGCAGCTCCAACTGCCTCCAGTCCTTTTACACGAATTTATTTCTATACAAGGTTCTAAAAACACCCCTTTGTTTGTACATAAGGTTTTCTTCTTCGTCTTTCTTCGTTTTAAATTGGTTTATAACAACTGGTTTCTTGGTGGGGTTTCCCCGCCCCCGTTTCTGTTTTCTCTGAAATCCGTCATGATTTAAAAAAAAAAAAAAAAAGGACAAAAGAAAATAAAAATGCCATTGGCCAGAAGACAGGGTGGGGGGGAAAAATAAAAAAAAAAAGACAAAAATAAACATCAAATATGAAAATTCTCAGATAATGCATTTATAAACACAGAAATGGTTACAACAAAGATGGCCGTGATGAGTGGGTATATATATATTTATATATATATATTTATATATAAATCCATGTCCGGCAACTGACCGTGGCACCTAGGAGCAAAGTCCAGTCCTTGTGTTTGCCCTGAACTCTCCCTTCTCTGTAACGCCCTTGTCGCGGGGTTCCCGAAAGAACACAATGGTCCCCCGGCCCCTCGGGTGCGGGGAAGGGACAGAGCGTCCAGGGCCGGCGTGGGCAGAGGCTTGGGGACGACCCGTAAGCCCTCCTCTCCCAGCCACCCCCGGCCACCTGGCCATCTCCGCCCTTGGCCCTCACAAATAAAGGAGGTCTGAAGACCCCCCCCAGATCTCCTCTCAGCAACAGGTAGGAAATGAAGTGAGACCGTGGAGGGAAAGAAAACGGGGCCGGGGGCCCACGCGAGAAGCCAACGCGCTCGTGGGCAGGGCGCGGACGGGAAGCCGGCTGTGCTGGGTCGGGGCTCCAGCCGGCCTCTCGCCTGCTCTCGGCCCGGGCTTGTGAGGATTATGAGGGTAAGGAGAGGGTAAGTGCCCACACTGGAAGTTTCTATGAGGTCATAGCAAATCCCTCCCCTGAGCACCGAACCCCCATGACTTTGTTTGTGTTGAAAAAGCTATGCTTGGGAGGGAGGCGGCCGGACGGCGGGCCCAGCACGGCCTCGGGCCACCCGGGCGGGCTGAGGTTCCTTCCAAGAGCCGAAGACAAGGGCGGCGTCGCGGGTGGGCGCCGGGGGCGAGGAGGGCGGCCCGGCGGCCTAGGAGCTGGCCAGGTGCTCCACCTGGATGGTGCTGGTGGTGACGGTCAGGCAGATGTCCTTGTGGTGCTCCGCCGTCTTGTACGGCGTCAGGTCGAAAGAACACTGGGGGGGAGGGTTGGGGTTGCTGTCCCCCCCGCCCCCACCCTGGGGGGCGGCCCCGGGGGGCTGGAAGTGCGGTGGCTGTGGCGGCTGTGGCGGCTGCTGCTGCTGCTGTTGCTGGGACGCTTGCGAGGCCTGGGCCTGGGCCTGGGCCTGAGCCTGGGCCTGGGCCTGGGCCTGGGCCTGGGCCACCGCCGCCGCTGCGGCCGCCGCCTGCACTTGCTGCTGGAGATCAGGAGGGTTGTGTTTGCGCATGTGTTTCATAAGGTACGTTTCCTGCAGGAGACGAGGCAGGCGGCCAAGGGGGGGGAGAGAAGCCAAGAGGTTACTTGGAACTGGAACCCTCTGCTCTGGCCTTGCTTCCTACAGAACACTGCTTGTGAGTCACCGCAGGCCCCGGGGCCTGGCCTGCAATGTGGCCCTTCCACTGGCACCTATGCTCAGAGAGATCTTTTTTTTTTTTCCTCCTTTTATTTGTTCTGGGTCACACCCGCCGATGCTCAGGGTTTACTCCTGGCTCTGCACTCAGGAATGACGCTAAGGGATGCTGGGAATCGAACCCGGGTCGGCCGCATGCAAGGCAAAGACCCTCCCCGCTGTACTATCGCTCCAGCCCCTCACTCGGAGATCTTTTGACTGTAAAAAACTCCAGCATTTCCTGGATCATGTCTAGCTCACGTCTCTCCTGCCCCCATGTCAAGTTGCTGTATTTTGTTTTACGCTGAAGCAAAATCGACTATCCAGAGTCCTTAGAAAGGCTGAAGGGACCAGGCACCCTCTCTATCCGTCCTCAGCCGCGGGTCTATCTAATTTCTGCTCTCTCTTTTGGGGGATTTTAAGTCCCCCCTGGTGGTTCTCAGGACTTGCTCCTGGCTCTGTGTGCTCAGGGTCACCCACGGCGGGGCTTGGGGCTCCACACGGGGTGCCGGGGATCAACCCGGGTTGGCCACATGCAAGGCAAGCGTCCTACCCGCTGTATTCTCTCTCTGCTCCCCAGTTCTTCCCTGAGTCTAAACTGGGACGAGGTGGTCGCGGATTCATGACAGGGCTCTCTCCCGGGGAAGCCAGAGCAAAGGGGGCCGGGAGCACTCACCGACGTGTATGCCCGACTACAGATCGTGCAGGTGTACACCTTGGCATGCTTCACCGTATGCGTAGATAGGTGCACCTCGAGCGAGGCCGCGTCCGTGTACGCCCGATGACAATTGTGGCACTTGAAGGGTTTGTCTTTGTTGTGCTGCCGTCTGTGGGACTGAGGAGAGGAGGAGATGTCAGAGGAGCACTGGCCTCTCGCTGCTCCCTGCCGCCCCAATGGCTCTGGCCTGTCAGAGACGAGGGCCCAGCTTCCTGGGTCCTGGGCCCACTGGAAGGCACCAGAAACGGTCCCCGGTGAGTCCCGGGGCTGCAGGCTTAGGCAGCGCACAAAAGCCCCTGACGGGACCGCTCACTGCTCAGCTCTGCCAGGCTGTGTCAGGCGGGCGGCTCACTAAAGAACACCAAGACCCTCTCAGAGGCTCACAAGGCCAGAACTAGTCTCTCTCTTCCCTTTGGGACACACCTAGCAGTGCTCAGTGCTCCCTTCTGGCTCGGTGCTCAGGGATCACTCCTGGTGAGACCAGGGGACCCAGGTAGGTGGTGTGCCAGGCAAGTGCCCAACCTGCCGTTACTATCTCCCCGGCCCCTGCCAAACCAAAACTATTTTCAAGCTAATAAGTCTCTGCCTTTCAATTTTCTTTCTCCCACAATTATACAGAGACGACCAGAGAGATCATCGACAACAAGAATATCAGGTTACTTTTCAGCAACCCAAACATTCTTAAAGAAGTATCCACAAATGGGGACTGGAGCGATAGCACATAGGGTAGGGCGTCTGCCTTGCACGCGGCCGACCCGGGTTCGAATCCCCGCATCCCATATGGTCCCCTGAGCACCACCAGGAGTTAGTACCCGAGTGCATGAGCCAGGAATAACCCCTGAGCATCGCTGGGTGTGACCCAAAAAAAACCAAAAAATAATAATAAATGTCCACAAATGGATATAACTAATGACAATTTTTTTTACGGGGATAGCTGGGTGTTCAGAAACATTAAAATGAGGCTGGAGTGATAGCACAGTGAGTAGGGCGTTTGCCTTGCACACGGCTGACCCGGGTTCAATTCCCAACATCCCATATGGCCCCCGAGCACCGCCAGGAGTGACCCCTGTGCATAGCCGGGTGTGACCCAAAAAGCAAAAATACAAAAACAGAAACATTAGCATATAACAGCTTTGTTATTTTTACAAGAACCATGAAACAGTTTCTTAGATATTTTTTTTTTCATTTTCAGAACAGCCAGAAAAAGCGATTATCCACCTCCAGGCTCCCCACAGTAGTTGGTGAGCAGCCTTTTCCCCTTCTGCGGAAGCCCATATCCTCCTCTTGGTTGGTTTGTTCATTTATTCGTTTGAGGGCCACACCCAGCGATGCGCAGGGGCAACTCCTGGCTCTGCCCTCAGGAGTCACGCCTGGTGCTGCTTGGGGGACCGCAGGGGATGCCCGGGATGGAACCCAGCTCGGCTGGGTGCCAGGCAAGTGCCCCTGCGGCCCTCAACTCCCGCCCCAACCTGTCCTCTCTCGAACATTCCCGTAGCTCTCCACTCATGTCTGAGTGAAATGTCATCCAATAAACTTTTTTTTTCTTTTTTTGCTTTTTGGGTCACACCTGGCAATGCACAGGGGTTATTCCTGGCTCTGCACTCAGGAATCACTCCTGGCGGTGCTCAGGGGACCCTATGGGATGCTGGGAATCGAACCCGGGTTGGTCGTGTGCAAGGCAAACACCCTCCCCGATGTGCTGTTGCTCCAGCCCCCCAATAAACTCTCTTGACGAAGGAAAAGAACAGCGCCACCGAGAACACGGGCGGGAACGTGAAGGGCTTCCCGAATGACCGAGGAGGCAGCCCCATGCCTGGGGGCCCCCCCGAGCCCACTTACCTGCAGGTTGGAGAGCTGGGTGAAGGCTTTCTCACAGCCGGGGTGGGCGCATTTGTACGGTCGATCCCCAGTGTGGATTCTGCACGGGGCAAGAAAAGAAAAGGAACGGGGATGTCAGGCAGGCCGTGCCGGGGCCGGCTCGGAGACAGACAGACCTCCAGGCCGCCGTGCCGCCTGCAGCCGGTCTCCGGGAGGCGGCCACCGCTCGCTGCTGCAGAGCCGGGAGGGTCCGGCAAACGGAGGCCCAGGCAGCCCCCGACAGGGCGGGACACCGTAGCCCCTATAGCAACCGGCCTCGCGCACGGGCAGGAAACGAGGCGAGCACACGGGCGAGAAGAGGAAACGCAACCCGCTTCTCCCCGGACCCCTGCCCGACAGCCAGCGACGGTCTCTCGCACGCCAGCACCGCCTCCTGGGAAGCTCCGGTGTCAGACAGAGGGACAGGAAGGCTAAGTACAGAGAGTCGCCGAGACACGCGTGACCCGTGGCATCTCCGGGGGGCTCTCCCCAGCCGGCCCCCGAGTGACAGGACATGCCTCCTTCAGTGCCCGCTTCACCTCTTCCCCGAACGCCGCGGGGCCCGTGCCAGGGCTCCAGAGCCGTCGTGGGGACCGGGAGCTTTTGCAGACCGCGGCGAGAAAAGCTGACAAGACGCCCCTCGTCCTCCTCTTCACAGCGCAAGATGCCTGCGCGCGCCGTCGGGCTCTGCCCGCCTCCCGAGGCAGCAGGAGATGAGAGGAGAGATCAAGGCCGCGACGACCCTGGACTCCAGTGCGGCCTGAGCGGCCCTTCCGCGTGGCCAGTGTCCTTCCTCACCGCCGCCGCAGCAGATCGCGCCCGCGTATCCAGAGAAGCAGCAGCTCTCGGCTTTGCTCGGTGCCCGTTCTTCCCCAGGCGGACTTGCTGGACGGGCTGTGCGGCTCTGGGGATCCCTCGAAGCCCGGCTTGTCGCTGGCGGTGTCAGCGGGCTCGCCAGGCCCGGCCCTGGCCGACGGCATCCGTTCGGGGCAGGTGCCCCTGCGTCGCGCACTGAGTCTTCGCCGCTCCCATCCGCGGCATCCATCCAGGGGCAGAATCTCGCCAAACTCCGCGAGGGCGGTTCTCAGGGAGGGACGCGCAGGCGCCTCCGCTTCAGATGAGCATCTTCGTCCCCGCGTCGAGGACGCCCACGCCGCTTCGGCCCCAGAAGAAGACTCTTGAGTGTCCGCTGGCGCTTCCGCTCTTGGGGCGTGTCCGCTGGCTCTCTGTCCCGCGTGCCAGTCACGGCTCTCCGCCAGCCGGGCCTCTCCGCCAGCCACGTCTCTCCCCCGCCCCCCGCATGCGGGTTGTTGTGTGTGTCCGGGGCGGGGGAGGGGAGGGCATGCCAGCGGGGCGGGGCAGGAGCCCGCCACTCTCCCTTACCGTGTGTGCTGCTGGAGGTGGGAGAGCTGGCGGAAGGCCTTCTGGCAGTACGAACAGTTGTAGGGCTTGGCGCCCGAGTGGATGCGGAGGTGCTGGGCCAGGTAGGAGGTGTTGGCGAAGGTCTTGGAGCAGTGCGGGCACTTGTGGGGCTTGACGGTCTCCGTGTGCATCTTGGAGTGGATCCTGCCGGGGAGGAGAGGAGGGGAGGGGGGAGGAGGGAGCCGTTCGACACCAGGGGGGGCTCCGCTCTCTGCCGTTGTGGAACGATGTGGCTGGACGGCTGCGAGCGCCCCCGCCTCCCTCCTCCCAAACCCGCTCCGGCCGGGAGGGGCTACTGCAGAGGAGCCCCGGAGCCAGGTCGGTCGCTGGTCCCTCGGCGGTGGGCCGGGCTGGCGATGCGGACGACGAGGCGCGGCGACCCACGGCTCCTGGGCGCCTGACGGGCGTTCGGTCTCGGCGCCCTGTGGCTGCGGCTGCGGCTGCGGCTGCGCGCTCACCCCCGACACCCCGCTTCCTTCTACACAGAGTCCTGAGCCCGGACCAGGGCGCCCGCAGCTCAAGGCGCAACACACCCGGGCTCTGAACCGACACAGAGTCGAGGCGGGGCCTGCTCTGCGGGAGGTTTCCAAGCACAGACACAGAGAAGCCGCACACGGCGTTGCAGACCTGGGGACCGAAGCCCCCGCCAGCGTCTCGCCCGCCCCCGAGCTCGCTGGCGCCTGCCTCACAACCGCTCGGATTCGGAGAGAACTTTGTTTTCCATGGACGGACGGACGGCAGGCGGGGCGCGGGGCGCGAGGCCCAGAGGAGGACGCAGAGAGGCGCCGGCGCCGGGCGCTGCCTTACCGGGTGTGCTGCTGGAGGTGGGAGAGCTGGCGGAAGGACTTCTCGCAGAAGTTACAGTTGTAGGGCTTGGCGCCCGAGTGGATGCGGATGTGCTGGGCCAGGTAGGAGCTGTTGGCGAAGGTCTTGGAGCAGTGCGGGCACTTGTGGGGCTTGGTCTCCGTGTGGGACTTGGAGTGGATCTGCATCTCCGACTTCGAGTAGAACGTCAGGGAGCACATCCGGCACCTGGGCCAAGCAAGGGCAGCGGTTAGAGCCCCCTTCCCACCGAGCCCCGGCCCCCAGCCCCCCCCCCACCCCGCAGCCCACCTGCCTGCGCTCTCGCCTGGGCCAACCGCGGGGAGACGCTCCTGAGCCGAGGGGCTGCGTCCCGCTCCCGGCCGGCCCCGAGCACTGCCCATCCCAACGGCCCGTGGAGCTGACAGACGCCCTCGGTGCGCGCCGGAACCAGCCTTCCCGGGCCCGGGAGGGAAACCTGACTCTGGGCCTAGCGTGGCTCTCAGAGCCGGGATCCTCTGCTAACTGCAGGCTCCAACTGGTCACGGGAGCCCTTCGCTCAGCGTATCCCTCGGGCGCTGCTGTCAGGACACACCAACTGGGTCCCCTGGCATGACCTTCCTCCCGTCTCCTCAGAGCACTGTTTGCACGGTAAGAGTTTCCCCTACTTTGCTGCCAGCGGCAGGACGGGGGCGGGAAAGTATCAGAATGAAGTGGAGGAGCAGCTCCGGAGCGGTTCCGCCGGCCTCCCCCCTGCCTGACACCTCACTGGCTACTCCCAGGCCCTGGGCAGTCAAGGAAGGCCCACTCTTGATAGGAGCCGCGGGAACTGCACCCCGGGACTATCTGGGGCTCGCAGAAGCAGCCAGCTCCCATGCCGCCCCTGCCCTCTCTCCGGCACACGGCGTCAATGTTGCTTTCTGGGCTGGTATCGCTGGCGTCGGAATGCGCTTCCGAGGGCGCCTCCTCCCCGCTCTACTGCCCCACAGCGTCAAACACAGACGCCTCTGAGACTGGGGAGAACTGCTCTCCCTGTGCGCTGGAACCCTAGCGTTTTCCTGACCAGGATGGGCCAGCAGAAAGGGGAAGTCACCCACCCACTGATCACCGGAAGAGGGTCTTCGGAGTGGGGAGCGAGCATTCCCGCCACCGCTCCAATCCCAGAATGTTGGCAAGCTAGAGCGGGACTACGAAGAACTCTGAGCTCAGGCCAGGGACGGGCAAGAAAGGACTGACCTGCGTAAGAACCGGGGTTGACCCCTAGCACCGTACCAGCCAACCAAGAAGCCAACTTGAGAGTTCACGAGGGAGGAAAGATACCCACCCCCACCTTTTCACTTGGGACTCGGGTCTCTGTCTACTGGGATTCCCAGCACTAAGGCCAAGTCCTACTTCCCCAGCCAGGCGTTAGCTCTGAAGGCACTGACCGGTCCCCGGCTGTGATCTGGGAAGGCCACAGCGATGATGCGTTGCCCAGAGGACACGGGCCGTGCAGTCCGGCTACCGGGGCTCTCCTGAGGCTCAGAGCCCAAGGGTCTTCCTCAGCCATGGAAACCTCACTCTGAGGCCTTGGAGGCGGGGAGGCAAGTGTCTCGCCTCTAAACACGCAGGCGCTCGAATGGAATCGTCCGTGGAACATGCGCCCGGGCTAATGGATGTGAGCTCGGGCTACTCGACACGTCACCGAAACAGAGGTCACAACGGGGCACATCTCTGTCACCTGGAGAGCCATCTACCCAGGTTCCAAAGGGATGGCCCAGGGTTGCTGAAATTTCTCAAGATGAACAGAACGCACACGTTTCTTTGGCCTCAACCCTCATCCACACGTGGAGAGACTAGAGCGACTGGGCACCCAACTGCAGCACTGTCTGTAGCACGGCCACCCCGTTGTTCACTGATTTGCTCAAGCGGGCACCAGTAACGTCTCCACTGTGAGACTTGTGACTGTTTTCGGCACCCAACAGTATCCTAAATAAGGAATTGCTAAAAAAATTTTAAAAAAATTTTTTAAACCCCAGGAAAGAACTCTTTCCATCGTCTGCAGCCAAAAAAGCTCCGAGCACTGGCGTCGGGAGTGGCCCCCACGGCATGGCATCTCCCGCTTGCCAGTGGCCAGGCCTCACCAACCGTTCCTGCTCAGGCGCAGCCGGTGTTCAGCGCTCTGCCAAAGGGCAGTCATGCACCCCTGGATCAGGGTCCGAGCCAAGTTAGCCTCACACCGGAGGGACCCCGGCCAAGGCTGGACGGCCATGTGCCCAGAGTGGGTGGGTGGCTGACCACACCGCGACGACCATTCCTGCAGTCCCGACCCCGTGACCCCAAGCAGCCAGGTCAGAGGAAACGCCCCTTCCCCCAGGGGCGGCTGCTGGCAGTCGAGAAATCTGCCTTTGGAGAAGGGTGGCGGAGACAGGGAGCGGTGGGCTAGAGTATTAGAAACACGGGTTCCAGGGAGCAGCAAAGCCCCGGGCCACCGGGTGTGTCGCCCCAGGGGTACCTGTCTCGTGCGTGGTGCCCCCTCTGGGGGGAGACCGCTTTGGATGACCCCACCTCTCTCCCAGAGGCTGACCGGCCAATCCAGACACGCTGATACCCCTCCCGGCACCACCACAGCATCACACAGGGACCAAGTGACAGGGGAGAGACCCCCTCCCGGTAGCCCCTCCCACCTCGTCAGATGCCACTCAGCGGGCACGGAGACAGCTGGCCACCGGGCCGTGTGATTCAAGGACGCCTCTGGAGCTCTAGAGACCCGAGTTTCGGAAGAAACCCTTGTTCACCCCGGCCACCGCCTGAGCCTCGCACACCGCCGGCTTCTCCGAGGTCACCCAGGCGTGGGGGGGTCTGTCGACTGGGTACAGCCCCCATCCTGGCTGGCCGGCCTGTGTCCGTCACGTCTCTCCCCCCGCCCCACGCACAGTCTGGGACAACCAGCAGTGGCCTCACTGTGGGTCCAAAAACAAGACCCGCAGGAGCCTGAAGGCCCCTGGCCTTGTGGGGGGTCCGAGCCCTGCCCACCGCCCCCCTCACACAGCTGACCTCGGCAGAGCCTGGGTCAGAGTGGCTGTCCTCAACCGCACGCAAACAGCCCCAAGACCAGAGTCCTACAGAATCCATTTAAAAGGGACGTTTCTCAGCCTTGGAAGGGACAAACATGAAATGCCTTTAGGTGACTCAGACGCGTCAAGGACCTGACACGGAAATAATGCAAACGTTTTCCCAGGAGACTGTTATCGGGTCAAGTGTGGTACCCCGGGAATAATCAAGCTGCAAAGAGCTTTCGGATGAGCTGGAACCCTGCCGTGCGCGACTCTGCCTACAGAGCACACGCCCCCCCGCTTGCACTCTCACAGGGGGTCTCAAACCTTTGGCAGCTGCAGCTACTCGCCACAGCAGAAGTGTACGACAGGAGGAAAGATAAATGCTGAAGGCCAGTCTACTTCTCTACTTCTTAGCTCTTCCCACAATCTGCTACATACTCCCAACGACTGGGGGGCGGGGGGGCATACACAGAATTCTCCCCATTTTACAGATGAGGAAACTGAGGCGCAGAGAGGGGGGGTAAAGGACTTGCCCAGGGTCACACAGCAAGTTCGTGGTGGAGCCGGGAACTGAATCCATGAGCCCAGGGCTCTGTCCATTTCCTGTGCCGCAGTTCCCTTCGCCCCTAAAATGGGAACAACATTGCCCATCTCGGTACGCTAGGGACAGACCCGCCTCCCAGCCATGCACACCTGCCCCTGGCTGCGACAGAACCTCGGCAGTGGGGGGGGGGGGCGCCCGAGCTGCTCTCTGGGTGCCAACTCCCCAAACCCCGCCGGGCCCCGGAGAGTCTCGAGGGGACTGAGAGTGCTCTGAGGGTCACAGGGCCGGGGACGGACTTCGGGACGAGTCTCCGTATGGAACCACATGCAAAGAGGCACAGAACGCGGCTGGCCAGGAACCACCTCACCCGCGTGGAGAACCAGGCCCTTCCGGTGAGTCAGAGAGTGAGTCTGCGCTGCTAGGCCAGGGAGGGACCCTCCCGTCCTCTCAACCATGCGGGGGCAGGCGGGAGAGCCCCAGGGCCAGCGTGTGGCCGCAGAGGGTAAGGCAAGGCCCGGGGCTTCTCACAGAGGCTTCCCAGGACAGCGAATGGACAATGGAGACGGCAACAGGGGCCCCGAGACCAGCGCCCCAAACCCCATCCACAGCCTCAATACAAGCAAGGAACTCGGTCACTCCAAGACAGGTGCGGCAATGCTGACGACCCTCCCTCCCTCCCCACCCCCACCACACCACACCTGACATGCAAGCGGACGTGAGGCAGAGGCTGGCGGCGGGAGGGGCCTGAGCGGGGCGGACACCCCCAGGCCGGGGCCGGCCTGGGCCCAGACGTACCTATAGGTCTTGCCGTCTTTCTGGTGGTCGTCGTCATCCTCCGGGGAGAGGACGTACGGGTCGTTCATCTCGGGCAGCCCCGACTCTAGCATCCGTTTCTTCTTCCGGCCCCGGGGGGGCTTGGGAGCCACGTTATTATTGCCGCCGCCTCCGCCGCCGCCGCCGCCACCTCCGCCACCACCACCGCCGCCGCCCTCCTCCGTGAGGGTCGCGGCCACCTTCTTGGAGAGGTCGGGGACCACCTGCAGGGCTTGTGAGCCAGGGGGGAGGGCTGAGACAATCATGGGAGCCGAAATGGGGAAGGTCTGAGCCGACGAGGCTGTGGTCACTAGGGAGCCCGAGGGGGACGTGATTACCAAACCGGGACCTAGGGCGGGAGAGAAATGGGACAGCGTCACGCCCGGGCGCCAGCCTGGCCGCCTCCCCCACGTCGCTGTCCAGCCCACCCTTCCTGCCCGCTGCCCTCCGCTCCCCCCGCCCGGCTCCCCCCCTCCCCAGCTCAGACACGCACAGGGAAGGAGGAGGAAACCCCGAACCCTGCAGAGAATTAACGGTCTCCTAACCCGTGCCCACCCCAGCCGTGGTAACAGTGAAATTTACCCCGTGATTGACTCCCTTCTCTTCTCCACCTCTGAGAACAGGAGACTCCTTGATTCAGAGAAGGAAAGAATGTCACCTCCTCAAAGGCAGGGACCGCATCTTCTACATCTTTGTACCCCCCCACCAGGCCGGCGCATTGCCGGGCACACGGCAGCCACTTAGTGAACATGCGACCGCGTCATCAAACACCAGAGCCCACGCCCCCGGGCCCCGGCGCCCTCCGGCCTGGGGCACTGACCGGGGGGACCAACCCCTCGGGTGGGACAAGCGCCGAGTTGCTCACCGGCAGTCATCAGCCCGGTGGACGGCACGGGGACCACGGTGATGTTCTGCGTGACGGACGGCTGGCTCTGCGGCGTCAGCTGGTCTGACTTGGTCTCGGTGTCCATGCTGATGCCCGAGGGCAGGGACACCGAGGCAGGCACGGTCAGCAAGGTGGGGTAGTGGGGTGCAGCCAGCCCACAGCCCTTCTCAGGCAGCAGCTGATCCTTCATCTTGTTGATGAACATCGTGTTGTCAATCTAGGAGAGGAGGAAGGGGTGGGGAGTGATGGGGTGGGGCACTTCCCGACTCGCCCCCTGCTGATCAAGACCCCAGGGGTTTCCCCAGTCACGACTCTGAGATGCCGCGGGTTCAGCTCGGAAGAGCACGGACAGCGAGGGAGTCTGGCACTGCCCAGGGCAGGTCAGTCTCCGGCCCCCGAGACTGGGTCTACCACGTGTGAAAGCACATCAGGTAGAGGGTGCGGGAAATGCATGTACTGTAACCCAAACATATTTTATGGCTAAAAAAGGCTGTCACATGACCCTTCTGTGAGTGAGGATCTTTTTGCTGGTGTGGGATCTTGTTTAAAAAAAAAAAAGGGGGGGGGGGCTGGAGCAATAGCACAGCAGGGAGGGCGTTTGCCTTGCACGCGGCCGAACCGGGTTCGATTCCCAGCATCCCATATGGTCCCCTGAGCACCGCCAGGGGTAATTCCTGAGTGCAGAGCCAGGAGTAAGCCCTGTGCATCGCCGGGTGTGACCCAAAAAAGCAAAATAAATAAGTAAATTAATAAATTAAAAAGAGGGGCTGGAGTGATAGCACAGCGGGTAGGGCGTTTGCCTTGCACGCGGCCAACCCGGGTTAATTCCCAGCATCCCATATGGTCCCCTGAGCACGGCCAAGGGTAATTCCTGAGTGCAGAGCCAGGAGTGACCCCTGAGCATCGCTGGGTGTGACCCCCCCAAAAAAAGAGGGGGGGGCCAGATCGATAACACAGCAGGTAGGGCGTTTGCCTTGCATGCGGCCAACCTGGGTTCGATCCCCGGCATCCCATATGGTCCCCCAAGCACCGCCAGGAGTAATTCCTGAGTGCAAAGCCAGGAGTAACCCCTGAGCATCGCTGGGTGTGACCCAAAAAGCAAAAAAAAAAAAAAGAGGACCGAGCAATAGTACATCAGGGAGGGCTTTTGCCTTGCATACGCCCAACCCGGGTTAAATCCCCAGCATCCTATATGGTCCCTGAGCACCACCAGGAGTAATTCCTGAGTGCAGAGCCAAGAGTAACCCCTGAGCATCACCGGAAATGACCACCCCCAACAACAAAAATTTGAGAAGTTATAAATATTGGGGCCAGAGCGACAGCACAGCGGGTAGGGCGTTTGCCTTGCACGCTGCTGACCTAGGTTCAATCCCCGGCATTCCATATGGTCCCCCAAGCACCGCCAGGAGTAATTCCTGAACACAGGGCCCAGGAGTAAGCCCTAAGCACCGCTGGGTGTGACCCAAAAAGTGCAAAAAAAAAAATTATATATACATATATGCCCGAGAGGTGCAATGAAGCAGCGCCATAAAGCCACCGGTGCCTGCACTTCGAGCTTCGACTGAAGCCGAGAGAAACACCGCACAGTTCTCCCATGCATGGGGTGCTGGGCCAGCTCGGGGTATCCGGCTGCGCTCTCCACAAGGATGCAACTTCCTGCTCAGAGGCAGGACACAAGGAGTCACAGCACAAAGACACACGTCACCTACCTGTCCTGAGACTGTGGGGATAGAAGGCCAGAAGTACGGGTTAGAATTGAAGTGAGATTCTTCCATTCTACCTGGAGAGAGAGAGAGAGAGAAAGAGAGAGACCACAGAGCACTCAGCACCGAGTCCAGAGCAGGGGCCGCAACAGGGACAGGGCGCTAAGAAGCCCCTGGTCTCCGTGCTGGTACCCACCCGGCTGGGGCTCAGCAGGCAGGAGCTGAGCCCCCAGCACCCAGGTCCTTTGGTCGCAGCCACTCAGAACTAGCACCCTACCCAGCCAGAGGTGATCTGAGAGAAAAAGCCGGGCAAAAAAATCTCTGGCCGTGGGGGCTGGAGCGCTAGCATGGAGGGGAGGGCATTTGCCTTGCACGCGGCCGACCCAGGTTCAATTCCCAGCATTCCATAGGGTCCCCTGAGCACTGCCAGGAGTAACTTCTGAGTGCATGAGCCAGGAGTAACCTCTGTGCATCGCTGGGTATGACCCAAAAAGCAGAAAAAAAAAAATCTCTGTCCGAATGGAGGACGGGAGGGAAGGCACTTGTCCTGCATGCGGCCAACCCGGGATGGATCCTCGACATCCTATAAGGTATCCTAAGCCCCACCAGGTGTCGTTCCCGAATACGGAGCCAGGAGTAACCCCTGAGCACCACTGGATGTGGCCCAAACCGCTCCCCGGCCCCACAAAAAGAATCTGCGTATTGGGTGGGGCCGAGAGAGTGCAGCAGGGAAGGTGCTTGCCTTGCATGCAACTGAAAGACCCGGGTTCGATCCCAGGCACCCATATGGTTGCCCAAGATTCGTCAGGAGTGATCCCTGAAGGCAAAGCTGGTGTGTCCCCAAAACCAAAAACAACAAACAGGGCAGAGCCAGGAATAAGCACTGCACACAGGACTAAGCCCTGAGCACTGCTAGTATACCCCCAAAACACAAAAAACCAAAACATCCCATAGGGTCCCCCCACCAGGAGTGATACCTGAGTGCAGAGCCAGGAGTAACCCCTGAGCATCACCGGGTATGACCCGAAAAGCAAAAAAGTTTAAAAAATAAAAAGAGTTCCAACCTATGTATCTCCAGTTCTGTGAAGCCTGTTAAGATTCTGGACCAGGAAACACATGCACGGGAACTAAGAATGAAACCGGAAGGCGTGAGAATCAAGGGTTTGTCATGAGCACCAGACGCCCCCTGGGGACAGGACCCCCCGCAAGCTGACCCAGGCCTAAGAGCAGTCAGGGTGCAGCAGGGATTCCCGCCTGTGCTGGGACAGGCATCAGGCTCTGGCAAGGGACCAAATCTGAAAAAGGGCCCTCAGGGCCAGAGCGGTATTCGGGCGGGGAGGGCGCTTGCTTTGCATGTGGCCAACCCAAGTTCGCTCCCCAGCAGCCCACATGGTCTCCCGAGCACCACCAGGAGTCACTCCTGATTGCAGAGTCAGGAGTAACCCCTGAGCACTGCCTGGTGTGGCTCGAAAACCAAAAAATCTATGTGGTAGTAATAATAGTAACATGGATCTAGGGCGAGGAAGAAAATACAGCGGGGAAGGCACTTGCCTCGCATGCAGCTGGCCCAGGTTGGATCTCCGGCACCACCTCCAGTCCCCCAGCACCTCCAAGGGTGACCCAAGGTGTCAGAGAGACGGGACAGTGGGTAGGGCATTTGCCTTGCATGCGGCCGCCCCAGGGTTTGATCCCTGGCACCCCCTGAACCCCAGCAGGAGTAATTTCCGAGTGCAGAGCCAGGAATAACCCCTGACCACTACCGGGTGTGTCTCAAAAAACAAAACCACCATCAAAGACGGCAGAGCCAGGAATAAGCCCTGCACAGCTGGCTGGAGCCCAGAAAAGGGAAAAAGGGTCGAGCTGCCAGGGAGAGCGCGAAGGACCACTGTACAGCTCCGCACGCAGGAAGCCCAGCGCCAGCGTCCAGCACGCAACTCGCTCTCCCAAGCGCTGTGGAGAGCGACTCCCGTATACCCAAGCTGGGAGTAGCCCCTGCGGACCTGAGTGCGGACCCCACACCAAAATCAAGCAACGTACCAGAGCAAAAATAACGTTACGAGATTTTTTTTTTCTTCCACTGTGGCAGCAGCCCAGATTGCCACTAAAAGGGGCCGGGCCGAGCCAGAACACACACATGAACACACACACACACCACACACAAGCCAGGACACACAAGCCAGAACACACACACGAACACACAAACACACACAACCACACAGACACACTACCACACACGAGCCAGAACACACACACGAACACACAGAACCACACACACACTACCACACACGAGCCAGAACACACACACACACACAGACCCCAGAGTCCTGCTCGGTGGGTCTCAGAGGCTCCCAGGGCTCTGGGAGGCAGGAGCACGACAGTGACCTCTCCGAACCCCGTGGGAAGGACCGGGCGCGGAGTGCAAGCACCCGTTTTCCCGCACTGACCGCTTCTCCCAGCAAGGCTGAATCAGCGGGACTACTCCAGAGCAGCTTCCCCAAATCACAGGGGCTGCAGGCGCGACAGCCCGGGCACAGGCGGGGCAGGCAAAGAGGCCCGGGCCGACCCCCCGGGCAACTCTGGGCTGGCTCCAGGAAAGCCCCCCGCCCCCCAATCCAGCCGGCGGGACGGGGAAAGGGCCCAGCTTCAGGCGAGGAGGCCTGGGGGCTTGTGATTACGGCCCCGCTGGAAATGGGGGGCTTGGGGGGCAGACAGCAGAGATGGTAAGAACCAGAGGGGTGTCGAGGCCCAGGCCCGGGTTTCCGAGCAGCAGGTAGAGGAGTGAGGCTCGATTCCCCCAGGAGCCGGGCAGCGAACACGGCCCTTCTCGGCCCCTCTCGGCCCTTCTAGGCACTGCCTTTGGCCCTACAGAAACGCCCCACTTTCACCGACAGCAGGGAGTGCCCAAGACGTGCCCTTCGGCCACCACCTCGCTGAGCCAGAGCCAAGGCCGGAGGGGGACGACTGACAGCTCTGTCTGAGGGCAGACAGAGGGGTGCGAGAATGAACGACCTGGGGCTGGAAGGAAGGAAAGCGGGGAGGGCGTCTGCCTTGCACGCAGCTGACCCGGGTCCGATCCCCGCCATCCCATACAGTCTCCGGAGCAGCACCAGGAGGAACTCCTGAGTGGACAGCCAGGAGTGACCCGGAGCATCGCAGGGTGTGGCCAGAAAAAAAAAAGAGTGACCTCAGGCCACACAGAGGCGGCTCCTGCCCCCAGCAATAAGGCAAGAGCAAAACAGGCCCAGCGAGCAGAGAACAGGGTTCACTCCTGCACGATCCAGGGGCCCTCAGCTTCCACCTGAGGCAGGACAAATCAAGACTCATCAGATCACTGCGAAAGGAGATCCAACCCCACCGAGATTCCGGGGCTCCCTGGCCCCGCCTCCTCTCGCTCCCCCCGAAGCGCCCCAGTGACCACGCTCAGAGGCAGAGAGGGTCCCTGCTGGGCTGTTTGAGACCTGTCGAGAAACAGGGAGACGGGGCACCGGCCTTGCACGGAGCTTACCCTGGTTTGACCCCCTGGCACCGCAGAGGGTCCCCCAAGCCCGCCAGGAGGGGCCCCTGAGCTCAGAGCCAGGAGCAAGCCCTGAACACCACTGGGTGTGGCCCAGAAAGGGCCCCCTCGGCCCCACCCCCCAAAAAAAAGAACCATACACCGGGGACAGAACCCAAGCCGAAAGCCAGGAGACGGACGGGGTGGCTAGGTGGGGATGCAGGGAAGCGGAGCCGAGGAGGAGGAGGAGGAGGAGGAGGAGGAGGAGGAGGAGGAGGAGGAGGAGGAGGAGGAGGAGGAGGAGGCGGGAGGCTGGAGGAAGGAGGATGTGAGACAACTTTCCCCTGCTCAAGAGTCAAGGAAGTCGGTCGCTCCGGATGTGAAAACTGAGGAGGAACTGAGAGTCTGAAAATAAGACCCGCCCTCAGAGGCGACTGTGAGCGTGCCCCCTCCGGGGTGACCCCATCCACGTCAGGAGGGCCCACGAGGGGCCCTCTGGAGGCGCTCAGAGGGGGGGTGGCACCTCCAGGGAGGTGGCGGGCAGCCCACACCACGAACGCCCCCAGTACTCAGGGCTGCCCTGCCCGTTCCGACCCCCCATGCTCCAAGCCCACAGACGGCCAAGGGAACCCCCACATCTGGAAGGGGGAGGGGAGTGGAGGGAGAGTCCAACGGCAACCAGCTCCACCTGGACACCAAGACCCTGCCACCACCCTGTGCCCCACCCCGCCCCGGCCCAGAGGGTTGGGCAGCAGCGAGTGCCCGCCAAGGGGGCCTGCCCTGCGCCTACCCTCGGCCGCCACGACCACTGCTCGGGGAGAGGGGAGACACAGAAGGGTCACTGGGGACACTGGTGGCGGGAAATGGACACGGGCCAAGGGATGGGTGCTGGAACCCTGTAGGAACTGAAACTCAATCCTGAACAACTTTCTAACCATGTAGCTCACTGATTCGATTAAAAAAAAAATTTTTAATGGAGAGTGACAAAAAAAAAAAAAAGAATCACTACCTGTGGAATAGCAAGAGTCTAGGAGTGCAGGGCAGGCCGCGCTCGGGGGAGGAGGGTGGGGTGGGGTGGTCAGAGAGTGGAAGCCCCTCCACTCCCCCTGCAGCCGCATCTGCCCTCTCGGCTGTGGGTTTTGGTTTGGCTGGAGTTGGGTTTTTTTTTTGGGGGGAGTGCCCGTGGGGCCACACCCACACTCAGGGGAGACTCCTGGATCTGTGCTCAGGGGTCCCTCCCAGTGCAGCCCTGAGGACCACAGGCACCAGGGACGGTCAAACCTGGGCGCCCTGCGTGTACAGCACGCACTCGGGGCGTCCGGCCATCTCCCCGGCCCCATGTTGGTCCTTAAGAGGACCGAGCCGAAGCTCGGGACCCCAGGGGGGTCCTCACTCAAGGGCCACCCAGATGCAGGGGAGGTACCGCGCACCTGGCAACTGACCCAACACAGGAGCCTCGCACACGCCGCCCGAGGGCAAGGCCACACCACTGGCAAACTCAGCAGTGACTGTGGCCCCAGACGAGGCCGGACGGAGAGCGACAGCCAGGGCTGCTGCCAGGACATCCTGTTAAGCGGCAGGCCCTGGAGTTGTTGGATAGGGTGACCCATCCGCAGGTCACCCAAACCTCAGTTTACCGTTTTTACCACTCGGCCTGCGGCACAGCCAAGCCAGAGAGAGCCCAAGGGGGCGGGAGCGAAGGCTATGAAGGCCGAGGACTCCAAATTTCAGTCTCAATCTAGAGTTTCCCAGGTACCACACTCCCCGAAAGCCCCAGGGATCCCTGAGCACGGGGCCAGGTAACAGACCCCCGCCCCCAACCCTACCCACATGGCAAATCCGAACCCCGAACCCAAAGAAGTCCAGTATCTTCCAGGAAAACATCACGTCAGCACGCAAAGGTCCAGTGACGCTGTCTAGAGCCGTTGATTTTTCAGAGCGGAAGGACGGGAACGGTTTCTGTTCCGGTCACAGAGCAGCAGAGAAGGACGACAGGTAGAAAGAGGAACGCCGGGAAAACGCAAACCTGGGTTCTAACCGTCCCCTGGCCCTGCCCCCCTCCCTGCCGGGTCTGTGCACGCCCACCCCTCAGCCGGCAGGGGGTCTGACAGATAGGGTGAAGACCATCACCTCCCTCCAAGCCCCTTCCTTCCCACTGACTGCTGCTTTGCAGGTGAAGTGCGCCTTCCTTTTTCTCAAACAGGCAACATTCTCCTCACCCGACCAGCCTTTGAAAAACCAACATGCACTTGCACCAACCAAGTTCAGTCGCTAGAGAACCAGAGGAGTCGGATCCCAGGTCCTCTATCAGTGAATGACTGAAAAACTAAACCCTCTGGGTAGAGAACAGAGACGCAACGCCCCTCCCCGAAAACAAATTCATAGGACCAGTGGTAAAGGGATGGAGAGAGAAGAAAGGAAAAAAGTGCTCAAAGAGTGACTGAGAGGAAGACAGAGATGCTTCCGCGTGATGAGGACTATTAGTGACAATTAGTGGCAATTATATAAAGACCACGTAATTACAAAGAACTACCCCCAAAGCATCAGGTCTATAGCCTCCAGCTTTGTAATCAAGGCGAGCACTTAGAGAAAAGGGGGGGGAGAAGGAGAGAGGGCGAGAGGGCGAGATGAAAAACCAACTCAGAAAGAACTTGACCCACGGAGTTGGGACATTCCATTGGGAAAAACCGCTCCAAAACACGCCACGTGAAGAGACTTCGGGATCAGCTAAGGTCTGGGAGCAATGAAACACACGAGGACCATTTCCTCCCTGGAATATAACGGTTGGCTCAGATTCTAGGGAACACTCGGAAAGGGCCCCCGGCCCCACCGTCTCCAGGCCTCCCTACTTCCGGTGGACTCGCCCCAGCGCCAGGCAACTCCGAAAGGGGCTGCGGCACTTCTACTGGGAAAGAAAGACCACCAGGGCCAAACCCTCCAACAAGGACCCTAACACTTTCCTCCGGGGGGTCAGCTGAGTGGCTGAGAGCCGAGGGGAGACAGCAGAGTGACCCCTGCCCGCCGGTGACCTGGTGGGTGGCAGGAGAAATACTCAGAGAAAGGGCCTGGCCCTTGTATCTGATCACCAACTCGCCTAGACACCTGTGGGGCCGGGACAGCAGCACAGCGGACAGGGTGCTCGCCTTCCAAGCTTTGGTCCCCAGCACCCATACGGTCCCCCGGGCAGGCCAGGCCATCATCCCTGAGCACAGAGCCAGGAGTCAGCCCTAAGTACCGCTTGATGTGGCCCCCAAGCCAAAATAATACTGACGATGATGATGATAATAATAATACGGCTTATAGGTTAGAGTGGAAATGACACCTCCAGGACAATTAACTGAACTCTCCAACTCTTTGGGGCCGGCACACTGTCGCTTTCAAGAGACTTCAAGCCCCCTGGCTGGAATTCTTCTGGACCTCCCGCTGGAGGCCCCTCCCTCTGACAGTGTCCACTTGGGCGCCGACTCCCAATTCTTCCTGCGGGGTTCACCCTGCCACCTCGGTTTCCCGAGCACAGTCGCCAGTCACTCTAACGGAGGCATGGCAGGAACAGCAACAGATGAGGCCGTGCCTCCCTGCACCCTCCCCTGGCCCCGCTGGAGCCCCGTCCAGGAAGCAGCCACCCCACGAGCCACGCAGGGGTCACCCACAGGTCCCCCCAGCAGAGGTGACATCTCCTGCAAACAGCATGCCAAACTAACCAGGGCGCTGCGCTCGAGCCTGTCCCATGTCATTCCCGGTGAACGGCAGGGGCGACAGCTGCAGGGTCGAGCACCGACTTTTTTACACAGCAACTTCCTGGACCACCTCGTGGGGTAACCGGGCAAGGTTTTCCCACCCACGGCGGGCACCAGGACTACACCCGCTCCCTGCAGCAATGCCCAGCGCCACCCATTGGATGATGGTTCCCCCCCCCCCCAAAACCACACAAGCCATTCGCTCAAAATTGTCTTACCCTCTCTCTCTCTTCCTCCTGCCGTCTTATTCCTTCTCCTTTCCAGGGCTCCTGAACTTTCTGCAAACAAATGTTCTGGGTTACAGGGCGCCGGCCCCAGAGAACAGCGGAGAACCTCAGAAACTCTGACGGGGGACTGTCAGCAGGTCCGGAAAGGCAGGTGGGGGCCCCAGGGCCACCAACCCAAAGGCGCACAGGGGGCTCAGGAACCACCCCCTGCGGCCGCGAGGTCAAGCAATCCAATGCTCAGCCACCCAGATGAGCTCGTCTCACCAGGATGTGGGGTGCACTCCTGGGCTCGGGCACCCCCCGCGCTTCATTCCCCAGGGCCCCCGCAGAAACCGAGGGGTCAGAGGGCGGAAGGCTTGGAAGAGGCGCGGGGTCCCGCCCCCCTGAGGAGGGGCTCGGAAGGCAGCGCTGAGGTCTGGGGGGGCTGCACCAGCCCGGGAGCCCGGCAGTGTGCCAGCTCGGGCCCAGCCACTTCCTCTGGCCTCCCCCCACTCCTGCGGGGACTTGGCTCCTGCCTACCCCGGGCCGTGCGCCAAGCAGCACCTCCCTCGGCCTGCACGGGGGTCTCTGCACCGGGGACCCCAGCCGTCCCCCCAAAACCTCTGCTCCCTTGACACCGCGCCGGGGAGCCGGCTCCGAGTGTCGCCCCCCGCCCCGGCCTCAACGCCCCTTCCCGGGGACGCCCCTCCCGGCCCTCCTGGGAGCCGAACTCCGCCACCCACCACCAGACGGACACCCGCCCCCTAAGCCCCCCCATTCCTCCCCATCGCCCGCTCCTCCGCAACCACTTCCGGTTCCGGGCCGGGCACACACGCACACGCACACACACGCGCGCGCGCGCACACACGCACACTCACACTCATACACACACACACTCATACACACACACACACACACACACACACAGAGCCGCACCGGGGCCCCCTCCCCGCCCCCCGAAGCGCAGGGCGGGGGGCGGCGGCGCGGGGGGCTCGGCGCGCGCCCGCGGCGGTGGCGCCAGACTCACCCGGCGGCGACGGCTGCGGCGGCGCCGGGGCCGGAGCGCGGGAGGGGCGGCGTTTGCGGAGCGAGGAGGGCGCCCGAGCGGGGTGGGAGGGCCCGGAGGGGGCGCCGGGAGGGGGGCCGGGCGCGAGGCGGGGCGCGCGGGCACGCACGGGAGGCGCCGGGCGGCCCCACACGCGCGCACGCACGGACGGCGCGCGAGACAGCGCGGGGCGGGGGCCCCTCCCGCCCGCCCGCGCCGCGCACTCACCCGGAAGTGCTGCTGCCGCCGCTCGCACTCCGGCGCCCCCGGCCGCCCGCCCACCCCGCGCCGGGCCCAGCCGCGCCGCCGCCGCCGCCGCCGAGAGCGGGCGGGAGCCCCGGAAGCGAGAGCGGCGCGGCGGGAGGGAGACCGAGCCGCGGGGGAGGCGGCGGGGGCAGGTGGGGGGGCGGGGGGCAGACCTGCAAAGGTCGAGTCACTTCCGGGAGCGGCCGCGAAGCACATCCGGCGCGGCGCGCTGGCCCCCGAGGCTCGGGGCGGAAGTTGCGACAAGTAGGGGCGGAAGTGGCTTTCGCTCGGGCGGGCGCCGCGCTAAAAAAAAAAGTGCGGAAGTGACGTCGCGGCGGAAGTGGCGATGCGTGCGGCGGCGGGCCCAAGCTGAGGCTTCGCGGTCGGGCTCCCGGGGCTTCCGGGAGGGGTTTCTGGGGAAGTGGGAGGGTGGAAAGGCGACAGGTTGATGAATTATGCATCAAGGTGCCAGGGACGGTGTGGATTTTTTTTTTTTAATTTTTGCAGTGACGGGGGTCGAGAGAGCCTTGTGGACTCTTAAAAAGACCTGGAGCGGCTCTTTTCCCTCCTGGTGGCTGATGTCGGAAGTTTCCATTCATTTCTCATATACTCTCAAGGATGTCTCGGCGCTTCGACTATGCGGGAAAGAAGAAGGACGTGTCCTTGGTGTTCTGAGGTCCCTCTTTAGACCCCCACAGTAACGAGAACAAAAAACACACCTGCGGGGCATCAAAATCCGACCCGTCCCTGACCATACCCTTAATTTACTCTCCTTGCTCTGCTCTTTATTGCCCTTTAATCTCAACAGCTGCCTTCTCACCCAGCTTCCTTTTATTTGGTTTGGTTCGAGGTGCTGGCCTGGAACCCCGGGGCGTCACCGGTATCAGACACCCCGCTCTCCTTTAAATATATCGCCCCACCCTACATGATGCACTAGAACCTCAGCGAGGAATAAGATTCTTGGTCCCGAGGGCAAGGATTTGAGTCTTGCTCTTAGCAAACATTTGTTACAGATAAGGAGATCTCTTTCAAAAAGCCTTCTCCTATTGTTCCTTGTTTCCTTCCCCAAAATTCTGGCAGAATTGCCTCCATCCATACCTTTCCTTGCTGTTTTATCAGCTTTATTTAGGAAATGGGTCTGGAGCGATAGCACAGCGGGTAGGGCATTTGCCTTGCTTGCAGCCTACCCGGGTTCGAGTCCTACGTCCCTCTCAGAGATCCCAGCAAACTACCGAGAGTATCCCGCCCTCACGGCAGAGCCTGGCAAGCTCCCCGTGGCGTATTCGATATGCCAAGAACAGTAACAACAAGTCTCACTGGTGCCCGCTCAAGCACAATGAACAACAGGAGGACGGTGTTATTTACGAAATAGGACTAGGGAGGGGAAAAAAATAATGCCTCCAAGTGAGAAGCGGACTTCTCCCGGAGGAGGAAAGCCAACGGTACCCCAAAAAGTGAAAGAAAGGAATTACATAGCCCAGATTAAGGCTGAAGACAGATAACCCCTGGAGGGAATGTGTGCCACTTGCCTTTGCAGTGGCACAGCACACGTCCAGCTATGCCCCGAGCATCGTCCAAGCTCTGTGCTCACGGATCACCTCTGGCATTAACTCAGGAGTTCCTAGGGGGTGCCAGGGACTGAACCGAGCCCACCTTGGGGAGTGTGAGCCCCTGTGCTGTAACTCTGGTTCTGCAGTTGGTTTTATTAGGCTTTCCCCACACTGCGCAGCTTTGGGGCATTCTCTGCAGCCACGACCGCTTCATTGGAAGCTTGTACTCCACCAGCCCATGAGACAGTGATCAGGCTGTCGCTGAAGCCCACTTGATCTGTAGTACTGTGGAAATTGGCCCCCGTTCCCTGAATTCTCAGGGAACCGAGGCCTCAGGCTGAGCAAAGGGATTGCTCTTTTCTTTTTTTGCCTTTGGGTCACACCCAGCGACGCTCAGGGGTTACTCCTGGCTCACACAGGAATTACTCCCTGGCGGTGCTCAGGGAGCCATATGGGATGCTGGGAATCGAATCCGGGTCGGTCGCATGCAAGGCAAATGCCCTACCCGCTGTGGTATCACTCCAGCCCCATCAAAGGGATTGCTCTTTGCAGGCAAAGGAAAGTGAGTTCGGACCTGCACAGGTTTCCCCGGTTTGTCTTCAGTCTATCCAGGGGAGCTTCTGAACTGGGATTATGGGGCTTGAGAGATCTTACCATGGGGAGGGCACTTGCCTTGCACATCTCCAAACCTGCTTTGATCCCTATCACCCCATATGATCCCTGCGAGCAGGGCCAGGAGTATAAACCCTAAGCACTGCCACTGTGGCCCCAAAACAAGAATATGAGAGAGATGGGGCTGGAGCGATAGCACAGCGGGTAGGGCGTTTGCCTTGCACGCGGCTGACTTGGGTTCGATTCCCAACATCCCATCAGGTCCCCCGAGCACCGCCAGGAGTAATTCCTGAGTACATGAGCCGGGAGTAACCCGTGTGCATTGCCGGGTGTGACCCAAAAAGCAAAAAAAAAAAAAAAAGAATATGAGAGAGAGTGGGGTTGGAGCAATAGCACAGCGGGGAGGGCATTTGCCTGGCACATGGCTGACCCAGGTTCAATTCCCAGCATCCCATATGGTCCCCTGAGCACCGCCAGGAGTAATTCCTGAGTGCATGAGCCAGGAGTAACACTTGTGCATCACCAGGTGTTACCAAAAACAAAAAAAAGGAGAAAGGAGAGAGAAACCCCTCACGTGAGAACACGGGCTTCTCCAGAGAGGAGAGAGCCAAGAACACCCCGTAAAGTCAAAAAAAGAATGTAAAAAAAAGAATACCCCATAAAGTCAAAGAAACATCCCAGGTTGAGATGCCGTAGGTGATTCCTCAGTGAGACGGTCAGCTCCACAGAGAACAGCCCAGCGCTGACATGGTGTCACCCCGGCCGAGCACAGAGAAGTGGAACAAACAGTGAGATCCTGAATGCCACCAGCCACCCACTCTGCTGGCCAAAACTCTGGGCTCCACCGAAGCGGAACTGTTGTCCTACCTAGACACAGTAATGGCTCCTGACTTAGAAAACAGCAGAGGGGCTGGAGCCATAGCAGTCGGTAGAGCGTTTGCTTTGCACGCGGCCGACCCCGATTCGATTCCCAGCATCTCATAGGGTCCCCCGAGCACCGACAGGAGTAATTCTGGAGTGCAGAGCCAGGAGTAAGCCCTGAGCACCAATAGGTGTGACCCAAAAAAAAAGCTAAAATTAAATAAATAAAAATAAGGGGCCAGAGCAATAGTCCAGCAGGTAGGGTGTTCGCCTTACAAACCCAAGCTGCAGACCTGGGTTCAATTCCCACCATCCCATGTGGTCCCCCGAGCACTGCCAGGACTAATTCCTGAGTGCAATCAGGAGTAAGACTGAGCATCTCCGGGTGTGACCCAGGAAGAAAGAAAAGAAACAGAAAAAAAAAAAAAAACACCAGAACTGTGACAAAATAAAATATACCCTTTTTTTTTCTTTTTGGGTCACACCCGGCGATGCACAGGGGTTACTCCTGGCTCTGCACTCAGGAATTACTCCCTATGGTGCTCAGGGGACCCTATGGGATGCTGGGATTTGAACCTGGATTGGCCCCATGCAAGGCAAACGCCCTCCCCGCTGTGCTATACCCATTTATTTTTCATGGAAATGCTGAGATACTACAATGGGTAAGATACTTGCCTTGCAAGTGGCCAACCCCAGTTTGATCCTATCAGACACTGCCAGGAAAGATCCCTAAGGGCAATCTGGTGTGACCCCAAACAAACAAAATACCCATTTTACACATAATGAAAACAAGTTGGCTACCAGGAAGTAGCAAAGGGCTCCTGGGAAGAACCATTTGAATATCTTTTGTGTGTTTTGGTTTTGTCTTGGGGCCACACCCCATAGGGCTCAAGGGTTTACTTCTAACTTTGAATGCAGGGCTCACTTCTGGCGGGGAGATGGGGGAACATATGGGATGAATGGAATTGAATCCGGGATGTGCTGGCTGTACTATCCCTCTGGTCCAACATTTGAGTGCTTAATTAAAACATTTTTGTGGGGCCAGAGTGATAGTACAGCGGGGAGGATGTTTGCCTTGCATGCGGCCGAACCCAGTTTGATCCCTGACATCCCATATGGTCCCCTGAGCACTGCCAGGAGTAATTCCTGAGTGCAGAGCCAGGAGCAACCCCTGAGCATCGTTGGGTGTGACCCAAAAAGAAATAAATAAAACATTGTTTGGGGGCCAGAGTATTAGTACAGCAGATATGGCATTTGCCTTGCACTCGGCTGACCCGGGTTCAATCCCCAGCACTCGTTCCCCAAACCCACAAGGAGTAATCCCTGAGCACTGCTGGTACAGCTCCCAAACTATTTTGCTTTAATGTACTTTTGTTTTAATTGTTTGTTGTTGTTTTTTTGCTTTTTGGGTCACACCCGGCGATGCACAGGGATTACTCCTGGCTCTGCACTCAGGAATGCCTCCTGGTGGTGCTCGGGGAACCATGTGGGATGCTAGGAATCTAACTCGGGTCGGCCACGTGCAAGACAAACGCCCTACCTGCTGTGCTGTAGCTCCAGCCCTGTTTTAATGTATTTTTTGACATAAAGGCTTCATTTGTTGTGGTTCCTATTTGGAGCCCCACCCAATAGTGCTGAGGGCTGCTCCCCTTGTCACAGTCCCCGTAATTCCAGAGGTGCTGGTGAAGGGGGTGTGGAACCTGAACCTCCTACCTGCAAATCATGTTCCCCAACCTTCTGCACTAGCCCCCGGCTTTAAAAAAGGATCTTGGGGCTGAGAAAGAAGAAAAGCCCATGCCAGAGAGGCAGGCTGGGGGTGGGGGGGAGGTGACGCTGGGAAATGTGCACTGGTGGAGGGATGGGTGTTGGAACACTGTATGACTGAAACCTAGTCACAATCAGCTTTGTAAAGATCTATCTCACACTGATTCAATAATGGGGCTGGAACGATAGCACAGCAGGTAGGGCGTTTGCCTTGCACACGGCCAACCCAGGTTTAATTCCCAGCATCCCATAATGGTCCCCTGAGCACCGCCAGGGGTAACTCCTGAGTGCAGAGCCAGGAGTGACCCCTGTGCATTGCCAGGTGTGACCCAAAAAGCAAAAAAAAAAAAAAAACCACAGTGATTCAATAATAAAAACTTTTTAAGTATTTTGGGGAGCTAGAGCAATATGACAGTGGGTAGGGTATTTGCCTTGCATGCAGCTGACCAGGGTTCGATCCCCAGCATCCTATATGGTCCCCCGAGCACCACTAGGAATAATTCCTGAGTGCCGAGCCAGAAGTAACCCCTGAACATCGCTGAGTGTAGCCCCAAAGCAACCTTGGACTTGAAGGATAGTATCACTGTATCACTGTCGTCCCATTGTTCATCGATTTGCTCGATTTGCTCGAGCAGGCGCCAGTAACATCTCCATTCATCCCTGTCGCCTTCAGGGTCAGGGAATGAGGCCCATTATTGTTACTGTTTTTGGCATATCGAATACGCCACGGGTAGCTTGCCAGGCTCTGCCATGCGAGATTCTGCATCGCTCTCTTCCAGAAGCTTTTTGTTTTATAGTTTCTGGATCTTGGCCATTGATGAGATTACATGGCGCCAGGGGCAGTTTGTGGGTGTGACTGCCAACCTACTGGAAAACGGGGATCTGGGTGGAGGAGGCCCAGTCCCGATCCAAGCAGGCTTGGAATTCTCACTCAGCCACGGGTCCCACATACCTGGGTTCCTCTTCATAGGTGAGGCTCATCTGAGCGTGTGGTGAGTGGCCTTGAGCATGGCTGCGGCTGGGTTCTGGAGGTTTTCTGCTGCCAGGGCTCTGTTTGGGGCAGGGAGAGACTCAACCCGCCCCCCTCAGAGGGGCGCCGGTGAAGACAGCCTGAAGTGGGGGCAGGAGATAGGGGGTAATTACAGCACTAGCTATGCACACAGCCAGTTCCCAGGTTTGATCCCCAGCACCATATTTGGTCCCCTGAGCACCACTAGGTAAGAGTGATCCCTAGGGGCTGGAGTGATAGCACAACGGGGTTTTGTTTTGTTTTGTTTTCTTCGATTCACAGGGGTTCCTCCTGGCTCTGCACTCTGGAATTACTCCTGGCAGTGCTCTGGGAACCCTATGGGATGCTGGGATTCGAACTCGGGTTGGCCGCGTGCAAGGCAAACGCCCTCCCCGCTGTGCTATCGCTCTAGCCCCACAGCGGGTTTTTTAAGTTTATTAAGTGTCTCCTCTCTTTGTCCCATCTTAGGGCCCTGAATCTGCTTTCACTGAGCGACAAGCAGTCGGCAGGACTTAGCTCAGGTGGGACCAGCCCAAGGGACCATCCAGGTCAGAGATGACCATTCCAGAAACACCTGCCTGGGGGGGGGGGCCTGAGAAATGTGGGAGCAAAACAGTCATCACTGGAGGGTGGGGTGCCAGCTTTCCCATCTACCATTCCCTGGCACGGCCCCTGCTCCGTGTCCCCAGCTGCCGGCCCTGCTCCAGCCCTGCCTGGAAGTTTTAAGTGCTTCAAACTCTGGGAGAAACTAAGTGAGAGAGAGAGAGAGGTGTGGGACCGAGGAGGAGGAGGGCTGTTAATTTTAGCCCGGGGGGTTCCAGCTGGCACACTCCCCGGTCCTGAATCACTCCACACCCCACTCTGCCCGGGAGCGCCCCACCTCCTCAGGGCTTCCCCCTTCCTGCTGCGGTTTCAGCCTCACTAGCAAGTGTTCCAGAAAAAAAAAAAAGGCTGAGGGCTGCCGTGTCCAGCCCCAGGGGGGGCCGGGGGGTGTGTGTGAAGAGAGCACAGAGCTGGGAGGAGCTGCTGGTCCCAGGGGGGTGTCCGTGATTCGTGGCCATCGCGTGCGTCCTCGGTCTGGCTCTTCCGGCTGCAGTAGTGCCTCTGCAGCATCCTGATGAGGGTCCAAGGTCCCCTGGTCCCTGTGACCTTTGGAGTGAAGTCGGGGGCTGCGGGCCACATTCTCCCAAATCCCCCATGCTGAGCGTGCCACTGAGGTCACGTAGGACAGTCCCCGGAGGACTCGGACACAAGGACATGGCTGCTCTCTCCTCTGCCACCTGACTTTGCGGGAGGGGGGGTGGTGGAGGGAGGGCAGGGGGGGACGAGGAGGGCATCTGGGGAGAGGGAAGAGGTGAAGACTTCCCGCGTCTTGCTAGTGTCTTTTAATTTATTTAAATTTAGAGGCTCAGCGGTCTAATCAGGGAATAATTAATTCCCTCTTCATTAGGGGCCTTCATGTGTGCCTCCTGCATATGGATGAGCGGTGGGGTCACGCTGTCCCCTGGAGACGAGGCGGCTGTGGGAGATGGCGGGGTGCGGCCCCTCTCCCAGCCAGGAGGGAGCCGGCCCCCCCCTCTGTCCCTCGCCGCCCCAACCTGTGTGCCCCCAACCCTTAAGCAGTATCAGCCCCATCTGCTGCCTCTGTTTTGTTTTGGTTTTTTTCTTTTGGTTTTTGGGTCACACCCACTGACGTTCAGGGCTTACTCCCGGCTCTGCACTCGGGCTCAGGGACCCTATGGGATGCCGGGGATCGAACCCGGGTTGTACACGTGCAAGGCAAACGCCCTCCCCGCTGGACTGTCACTCCCACCGCTGCCTCCTTATACCAGCCCTACACTGGAGATGGGCTGGAGCGACAGCATAGTGGGTAGGGCGTTTGCCTTGCACGCAGCCAACCCGGGTTCGATTCCTCCACCCCTCTCGGAGCCCGGCACGCTACCGAGAGTATCCCGCCCGCATGGCAGAGCCTGGCAAGCTCCCCGTGGAGTATTCGATATGCCAAAAACAGTAACAAGTCTCACCATGGAGATGTCTCACCATGGAGACGTTACTGGTGCCCGCTCGAGCAAACCGATGAGCAACGAAATGACAGTGCGGAGATCATGGATCTCTCTGTGCCCCCCACCCGCTGCCCCTCTAGCCCCAGCAGCTCGTCTGCCTGGCTCCTCTGCTCCAGGTGCCTCCTCACCCCGGGGTGCTGCTCTGCTGCTTCTCCCTGATTGTCTGACACCCCAAGTGTGCCTGCCCCGGGCGCATCACTCGCTCCTCCCCTCCGTCTCTCCCGGGGACAGCAGCGTGACTCTCCCCAGCAGCGGCCACCAGGTCCCTGACCCTCGCATGCTGCTGCCCTGAGCTGCAAGGCCAGACACCAGGGGGGGCCCCCCCCCACCGGCTCACCCCCCAGGCAGGCACCTCCCCTCCCTGCCCTACCCCAGGGAGAAGGAGAGAGGCCCTGCCGGGTGGGAGAGAGAGACATCGGTGGTTCCCATGGCAACAGAGCCACCAGCTGGAGCCAGGCTAGAGTTGGGGGGCTCAGAAGGTGATGGGTCCCAGTCCAGGTCCCCGTCCCAGACACACCCCCGTGATCCCAAGGGCAGAGCCCAGCGCGGGCAGCACACGGGGGTCGATTCATGACAGCAGACCAGGGCCTGGCCCAGTTTGGGGGATCGCCGCTGAGGACGGAGGCAGGGGAGGGCAGGAGGCTGCCCCGGCTCCCCGTGGGTCTCTTCCTTCCCCTTCACCTGCCCTCTGCCTCCACTTCCTCCTCCGGCGGCCACCTTGGCCGGGCCCTCTGGAATTTCCCCGCTTCTCCCAGGCTCCTTGACCTTCAGTGCCAAGTAGAGCGAGCGGCCGGGCCTCGCACTCGCGCTATCTCTTGCTCCAGCCGCGCCTGAGTCAGAACCGCACCTCCTTCTCCCCTCCTCCACGCCCCCCCCCCCCCGCCCGTCCCCTGCCGGGGTGGCCGGGAGGGTCAGTGCCCACCCCAGCCCGCCCGAGCCCCCCAGTCCCGAGCCCTGAGCCCTCTCCCGTGGGCCGGCCGCTCTCCTCCGCAGGCTGGAAGGCAGGGCCCAGGGACTGGGTATCTTGCAAAGGCTTTATTGGAAAAGTTGGAAACTTACATCCCACAAGAATTCAAGATTATCACCACAAGAAGAGAGAATACAAAAATATATATCACAGCATAGGAGCCAGGTGAGAGAGGAAGGAAGGAAGGAGGAAGGAAGGAAGGGGGTGGGAGGGGCCGGCAGGGGGGAGGGAGGCGGGGAGCAGGGAGGGGGAGGCGGTGCTCCTAATGGCCTTGAACCGCTGGGTCCAGTCCCCGGCAGCCTAAGTGGAGTGTGTGGGGGGGCCCTAAGGGAGGCTGGGAAGTGGGGAACTGGCTCAGGGGTTCCGAATTCCAGAGACACACACTGACAGGACAGACGGGGGGGAGGGACGGGCACAGGGGAGCCCCTTTCTCAAATAGTGCAGCAGGCAGCCCCCCAGCAGCCCCCCTCAGACAACAGAATCCAGCCAGGGCGGGTGAGGAGGCGGGGGTGGGGCCTCACTACCCCCCCTTCCCACGGGGGAGCCCTCCGGGTCATGACAGCGCCCCTGAAACGGGATGGAGTGGGGGCGCCCCAAGGGAAACACAGGCCAAGGGACGGGCCGATGACAGACGGGGGGTACCAGGAGTGTCCCCCCCCAGCTCACCTCCCACCCTCTCTGGGGGCCGCATGCAGGGGCCGCGGAAGCCGGATGAGGGGGTGCTCATGAGCGATGGGAGCACGACACGGACACCAGGACACGGGCGGGAAGGACCGAGGCCCCCGGGAGCCCCCTCCCCGCCATGGGGCAGAGCGCGACACGGGACAGGACGCGGGCCTGAGGGGTGCGATGCCGGGAGTGTGCAAGGCTTGAATGTGCGGGGTGGGGGGGCAGAAGCCACATAGAGGCGAGGGCCCCACCTAGTGGAGGGGGCGGGTAGGATCGCGGGGGCCCGTGGGTGGGGGGGGGGCACAGGAGTGGAGCCGCCCCTGCCCCTCCCGCAGCTGCTCCGCCCTGGGGGGGCTGTGCTCGCCCCTTTGGCCTCCTGCTTGGCTGCGCCCCGACCTCAGGAGGGCGTCACAGATTCACCAGGGGGATCCTGAGGGGAGGAGGGAAGGGCAGTCAGCGAAGCAGAAGGCCAGGCGGGTCCCCGACACACAGGAAGCAGGAGGGGCCCCGCCCCCCCCCCCCGCAGGGTGCACCCCCAAGCACAGCTCCGGCCGCCCTCCCTGGCCCTCACCGGTTCAGCTGGAAGGCTGGCGCCCCCTTGGGCTGGGGTAGCCCAGGCCGGGATCCACCTCGGGGCTCCTCGTGGTCAGGGGTGGGGGTGGGCGAGTCCCCGAAGGCCCCCAGCACAGTGACCCCCGCGGGGGACAGGTCTGTGAGTGGCTGCTGGCTCTCCTCCTGCCTCAGGGCGCCCTGCTGGCCCGAGGGCCTACGCCGCTTCTGGCTGCGGTCCCAGCTGGGGTGCGGGAAGGAAAGAGGCGCGCTCAGAGCCCCCCGGAAGAGCCGGGTCCGTCTGGGGCCCACAGCGCTGTGCACGCGTGCACACACGCACATGCACATACACATACACATGCACACACGCACACAGAGGCACACACATACACGCACATACATGTGCACACGCATGCACACATGCATGCACACAGAGGTACACATGCACATAGGCACACACATACACATACATGCGCACACACGCATGCACACACAGAGATACATGCACACACGCACAGAGGCACACACATGCACACATGTGCACACATGCATGCACACACGCACATACACACGCACATGCACACACACGCACATACACATGCACACACATGCACGCACACACGCGTACACACATGCGCGCGCACACACACACACACACACCACCCCAGAAAAACCCGCCTCTCCCACCCACTCACCCCCACCTCTGCTCTCGATGGCCGGAAGCCCACCTGTGCCTTTCGTTCCTTACACCCACACCGCAGGGAGGGGAGAGCACAGAACTGGGGCAGTGGGGGTCGGGCACTTGCCTGGCCCGGGTCCGGTCCCCGACACCGCCTGTGCACCCCCAGGTCTGAACACAAGGTCAGGTGTCGCCCCCAAACGAAGCAAACAGACAACCCGAAAAGCACAGGCCTACACCAGTGGCGTGTGGGACCTCCAGCTAGCTCAGAAGGTGAGCACATACGTGCTGTGCATGCAGGCCAGGGTTTGAGACCCCAGACCGCGTGGGACCCCCACCAGCCCCCTAAACCCTGCCTCCTACCACCAGGAGTAACCCCCAGGCACGGGACCAGGAGTAGCCCCTGAGACGGGGGTCCCTGAAAACCGAAGTCATAAAATACTTTTTTTTTTTTCTTTTTGGGTCACACTGGCGATGCTCAGGGGTTCCTCCTGGCTCTGCACTCAGGAATCACTCCTGACGGTGCTGGAGGGACCCTATGGGATGCTGGGAATCGAACCGAACCCAGGTCGGCTGTGTGCAAGGCAAACGCCCTCCCTGCTGTGCTATTGCTCCAGCCCCCATAAAATACATCTTAAAAGCTGGTGATTTTCAACCACCGGGTTCGCTGAGTGCTGGGGGCCGGGGGGGGGGGGGGGGAAGGGTAGGAACCTGCCGATCTACACCACCCTCCGGGTCCATGGATGAGAAGCCAGCCCCCACCGACACGGCCCCCACTGCCCTGCCCGCTTCCTGGGGGCACCCAGAGGAGAAGCCATTTCTCTCCTCGGCAAGCACCTGGCAGGCCTGGGGCTAACGATTCTCTCAGTAAAGTGTGAAGGACTGAGTGACCCGCTGTTAAGTGAGGGGCAAAGAAAGCTCCAGACTTCCCCCCCTCCGCAGGCAGCCGGAAGGACAGGAAGGCTACAGGCAGGGGAAAACGGAGAACAAGAGCAGGAAGGCCCCGCATCACCTAGAAATCCTCCATCTCTCCTGGAACCCTGAGCATGGGGGGATGAGGGGGTGGGGGGAGGGAGTCTCCCTGACCCCCCAGACACCCTCTCCCAGAATTTCCCTTTTTTTCCCCTTTTCCGTGCTTTTGGGGTCACATCCCACAGTGCTCGGGGGTCACCTCGGACTCTGCACTCAGGAATTACTCCTGGATCCCATGGGACGCCCGCGAGCGAATCGCAGACAAGGCCCATGCTGCCCTACCCGCTGCACTCTGGCTCCCCCCGGAACTTTCTAGCACTGCCCAACTGCTGCCCTTGCCCATCCCCGGGGCCTTGTGCCCCTCACAGTCCCCCGGGGCGCGGGCCAGCCCCCGCCCAAGCTCCCCACCACTCACCAGAACTTGAAGATGATGCCGGTGGCCACCAGCACGATGATGATGGAGATGGTGATGGTGACGTACAGCTGGGGGTCCACACCTGGCGGGGGGGAGGGGAGCGAGTCTTAGGGGGGCGCGAGGGAGGCGGAGCCAAGCGGGGCGGGGCGGGGCGGGGCTGGGGGTGGGCTGTGGGTTCCCCAAGCGGGAAGCAAGGCCCACCCGAGCCCACCCCACGCCGCCCCACCTCTTCCTGCCTCTCCCCGGGAATTTCAGCCGCTTTCCGCAGCCCGCCCGCCTGAACACTCCCCCTGCACCTTCCCACCTCTCCTGCATGGTTTCCTCGGCCCACACTCCGCAGTGCTCAGGGATCACTCCCAGCAGCTCTGATCAGAGGACGGGGGGCCGGGGCCGGGGGGAAGGGGGGAGGCAGGGAGAGCTGGGATCAGTGCAGGGGGGGAGCCCTGTGTCCAGGTGAGGGAGAAGGAACCTTCCCTCCGCCCAGAGTCCCTGGCACCAGCCAGCCCCACCTCTGCCCTGCAGGTCACCCCCACCTCTCTCACACCCCCCATCTTCCTACGGTCGTCCTGGCAGGAACCCGACCCTGGATGGCCCCTTGCTCCTTCCGTGGCATGCGGTATGGCCACAACCCGGATGTGAGGGATTGGGGGGCGCACAGGCCTGCCTCGATGGCCCTGACCCCGGGGCAGAAGCTCGGGGAGAGGGGGTTCAGAGAGTTAAGGCAGGAGCTTCTAGGGAGCGGGGTGCCCTTCACCTCCCACCCGTGTCCCACCCACCCAGCCGCTCCCACTCACCTTCCCCGCGGCCCCCGAAAAGGAAGGGCCGCAGCGTGGCGGGCGCCTCTCCGAGGATCAGCCCGTCCCCGTCCCCCCGCATGGAGTCGGAGTTAGGGTGCGGGGTGGCCAGCCCGTGGGGGGCCGCAAAGCCATAGTCGTGGGGCAGGAACCCGGGATTCGCGGAGTTGGGGTCTCCGCCATCGTCCCGGGACACGGTGGGGCCCCAGACAATGGCCCAGGGGTACTGGGACGAGGGCGGCCCCTCCTCGAAGCCCGACGGGGTGGCAGGGGGCGCGGTGCCCGGCAGGATCTGCCTCCGAGACCTGGGGACCCGAGGGGAGCGGCTGGGTGGGGGCGCCCGCTCCCACACGCACACGTGGCGCGGGGCCGAGGGGCCCCCCCGGGCGCAGGGGGGCCGGGCCGGGGTGGGGGGGCTGCGTGGGGAGGAGGAAGAGCCATGAGTGGGGGGCAGGGGGAGCAGCAGGAGGGGCCAGAGCGGGAGGAGGTGGGAGAGCAGGAGCGCCGGCCTGTGGGGGAGAGAGGGAGGATGAGGGGCGCACCCGGGGCCAGGAGGGAGGGGGGTTCCCAGCACCCCCCCGGGGCTGCCTCCCCCAGGTCTGCCAGAGTGAAGGGGGCCCTGGGAAGGCCCCGGCCCCCCTCTCCCACCTCCCCAGGGCTCGCCCTCCCCCGTGCAAAGCCTTCGGTGGGCCGTGGGGGGCCCAGGCTACGCCCCCCAGGGTGAGTGGCCTCTGCCCCCCGGGGCTGTGCCCCACTTACCACATCCTGGACTCCATGTCCGAGAGCCTCCTCAGTGGCGCCCCAGCTCCTCACCCTTTACTGAGGGAGAAAGGGGGGTGTCAGGACCCAAGCCCACCCTGAGCACCTGCCCGGCCACGACGACCAAGACGACGAGGACGCAGCCACCATTTATTTCTTCCTGCAGTTTCCCGGGGGGCAGGCTGCCCGAGGAGGAGTTTCTGCTTAGGGGCAGCCCTTTGGGGGGTGGGGCGGGGGCCGTGGGTGCTCCAGGAGCACCTCCCCAGTTCCAGTCCCCTGCCTGGCTCCAGCTCCCCAACCCCTGTCACCACCCCCCAGCCCCACTCCGGGGCCGATGCTCACTTCTCGGGCTTCCCGCACCTCACTTCCTCTGCCCACAGTTCCAAAGCTTCCCTGGATCCCAATTTAGAGTCAGAACCTTGTGATTCCTGGAGCACCTACCTCGGTGAGGGAGGGAGTCTGGGAGGGGTGGGGAGGGAAGGGAAAGTCAATCAAGAGAAGAAGGAGGGGGGGAGGGCACCAGGGCTGCAGAGCCCCACCCGGCCGCCCCCCCCACCCTCCGCTCCCCCACGTGGAGTGCCAGGTCCTGCTCCCGTGATGGGCCCCCGGGAATGTGATTGGCCCCAGGACTCTTACCTCTGGAGAAGGAGATGGAGGGGTGGGAAGAGAGGGAGAGACAAAGAGGGAGGTGGGTGGCAGCGAAAACTACAGAGCGGCACCCCGCGGGGCTGTTTACCATTAGGCGGGCACCTAGGGAGGTGGCGCTGGGCGCAGGTCCCCCTGGAGGGGAGCACTCTGTGGGGGGAGCACTCTGGGGGGGGCAGCTGCAGGCTGGGGATGGAGAAGGGACGGCCCTGCCCCCCAGGAGGGTCGTGGCTGTGAGCCTGGCAGGCCCGAGCAAAGGAGGGGCCCCCAGGCCTGTGCTCTTGGGGATAAGGAGGTGGGAAAATGGGGGCAGGGCTGAGGAGCCCCGAGAAGGGGTGAAGGCTGAGCCCGGGACGTGGGGTTCGGAGACAGCGGGGAGGCCCGGTGGTCCCCGGCGCAGGGCGCTTAAGGGAGAAGGGGGGCTCGGAGGGAGACCGGGGTAGACCGCGAGGAGGTCAGGGAGGGCGAGGCGAGCGGGTGCGGGGTCCCAGGCGCAGAGGCAGGCGCGGGGCCGGGGAAGGGGCGAGGCAGGACGGGCTGGGAGGGAAGGGGGGAAGGGGGCCAGCCGGGGAGCAGGATGGTTGGGGGGGGGGGGCTGCAGACGCTGGCGGCGAAGATGGAGGAGTTGGGAAGTGTCTCTCCCGGGGCGCGGGCGCGGGCGCGGGGCGCGGCGGGGCCGGGGACGCGTGCGACCGCGAGGCGGCCAAGCGCAGAGCGGCCAGCGGGGCGTCGGGGGCTCCCGGGCTTGTGCATCCGTGCCCCCCCACCCTTAGATAAAACCCCCACCCCGTCGGCTCCGGCAGAGCCCCCTGGCGCCCCGCGCCCCCGGCGCCACCCCCTCCGGGAAGCCCGCAGTGCCCGGGCCGGCGAGCCCCCCGCAGCCTCGCTCGCGCCTCACCGACCTGTTGTGTGCGCAGGACGCGCGCTGGGGGTGGGGCGCGGGGCGCGGGGCGGGGGGCGGGCGGCCCCGGCCCCGGCCGAGCCCCATGCCCCCCGCTCCCGCGAGGCCCGCGCGCGCCCCGGCCCCGGCGCGGGGCGGCGGCGCGGGGGGCAGCGGGAGCCGAGGCGGCGGGCGAGGCGGAGGAGGGGGCGCGGCGGGGACCCCCGAGCTCAGCCGCAGGCGGGACGCGCGGCCGGGAGGGGGGTGACCGCTGCGCGGGGCGCGCGCGACGGGGCGGCGGAGGGGTGGGGCGCGCGGGGGTCTGCAGGCCCGGGGTTGGAGGGGGGCGGAGGCGGCGGGGGCCGAGCCGGGGAGGGCAGGGCCGGGCTCCCGCGGCGGGGGTCGCGGGGTCCCCCGCACTCACCTGCACGTCCCGCGCGGCGGCGTTGGCGCGGCAGCTGCGGACGCTCGGGGCGGCGCGAGGCTGGGGGGTCGCGTCCGCGGGTGGGGCGCGGGGCATGATCGGGGTGGGCTGGGGGCTGGCGGGGGGGGGGGCGGGCGCCCCGGGCGCTGGGCGGCGGCGGCGGCGGCGGCGGCGGCGGGAGATGCTCGGCTCGGCTCGGCTCGGCTCGGCTCGGCTCGGCTGCGCTCGGCTCGGCCGGGCTCGGCGGCGAACGCGGGTCCCCGCCTCTCGGCTCCCGCCCGGGGGCCACGCGCGCCTTAACCCTCCCGCTGCCGCGCCGCGGGAGCCGGGCCCCGCTCGGGCCCGGGGGTCTGCGTGCGGCGCTCCCCCGGCCCCGGCACCCGCAACTCCAGGAACGCCGCTGGTCGCCGCCCCCCGCCCCCGCCCCGCCTGCCTCTGCGATTCCGAGTCACCCACGCGTTGCGTCCCCCAACTTTTGCCGCTGGTGGAGTGTGCGCTGCCCCCACCCCTCCTGAACAGCTGGCACCACCCCTGACCTCCGCTTCCACCCGGGGCTTTGCCACTGCAACGCCTGCTCCAAGAAAAGTCTTCTAAATAAATTGGCTTTATATGTATATATATATATATATACATATATATACACATGCATATATATGGGGGGGGCCCACACCTCCTGGCACTGCACTCAGGAATCACTCCTGGCAGTACTCGGGGGATCCTATGGGATGCCAAGGATTGAACCCAGGTCAGCTGCCTGCAAGGTAAACGCCCTCCCCCCTGTCCTATCGCTCCGGCCCCCAAATTGGCTTTATAATCAAATCGCTTCCCTGGACTTCTCTAGCCTGTCAAAGATCCAAACTCCTCACTGTGGCTTGTAGGACCTAGGTCGCGCTCTGACTTGCTCTCCTAAATACCCTGGAATGTATTTAGATCCCTGCCACTCCAGACAAGATCTAAATTCCTAGATGAGTTTCTCACCTGCCACCCGGCCTTTGCACGTCCATTCCCACTTGGAATGATCCTTCCAAACTTTGTCACAGTGACTTAGGCTCTTCATTGAAATGGTGTATCCTTCCATTATCACTTTCCCTGAACCTCTATAAAAAGCACCCTGGGGTCGCTGAGAGAGGCTGAGAGATCTTCCCACCCTACCCCTCTCTGTCACATGATCCTGTTGTATTTCGGTTGCCCTCCCCCCTTTTTTTTTCTTTTTGGGTCACACCAGAGATGCTCAGGGGGACTCCTGGCTGCTCTGCACTGATCAGGAATTACTCCTGGTGGTGCCTCAGGGGGACCGAATCCGGATCAGCTGTGTGCCAGGCATCCCATCAGCTGGGGTGCCAGTGCCCACCCCACTGCACTGTCAATATTAAGTCAGTATTCTCTCCCAACTTCCTTCCCCTTTGCTTTTGGCTTTTGCTTCTCTCTCTCCCGCCTGACCTCTAACGCCAGCACTTCCTGGGGCTTAGTCCTTGGCCCTCTTTTCCACAGGCTCAGATCAGTGATGTCATCCCCTCCCAGGGCTTAAATACTATGTAAATGTCAGCGAGTCCTAAATTTATACCGCGCTCCAGACTCATTTATCCAACGCTTCCTTGACGGCTCCCCTTGGGTGCCTAATAGCCATGCAAAGCTAATGGGACTAAAAGAGACATCCCCACCAGTCTGCTTCTCTGCCGGTGGGTTCCCCCCAGCCCCCATCCCGGGACATGACGGTTCTGAGTTGCTCAGATTAAAAACCCAGAAGGGGGCTGGAGCGATAGCACAGCGGGGAGGGCGTTTGCCTTGCACGCGGCCGACCCGGGTTCAATCCCCAGCATCCTATATGGTCCCCCGAGCACTGCCAGAGTAATTCCTGAGTGCAAAGCCAGGAGTGACCCCTGAGCATCACTCAGTGTGATGCAATAAATAAATAAATAAATAAATAAGTAAAATAAATAGGGGCTGGAACGATAGCACAGCAGATAGGGCGTTTGCCTTGCACGCGGTGGTCCCCCGAGCACCGCCAGGAGTAATTCCTGAGTGCAAAGCCAGGAGTAACCCCTGAGCATCGCTGGGTGTGACCCAAAAAGTAAAAAAATAATAATAATTAATTAATTAATTAAAATATATTCCTGAATCTCCCTCCACCTTTGTTGCCATCCTCCTGGGCCCAGCTAGCTTCTCTGATCGATTGATCTATTTATTTATGTATTTATTATTTTGTGTCACCCCCAGTAATGTTCAGGGGTTACTTCCGGCTCTACACTCGGAAATTACTTCCCCGGCGGTGTTCGGGGGACCCTCTGGGATGCCGGAATCGATCCTGGGTTGGCCACAGGCAAGGCAAGCCCCTTCCTGACTGTATCATCCATCTCTCCGGCTCACTTCTCTGATCTTTTGTTGGTTTGGTTCTGATTATTACTTTCTAAGCCAGCCCTGGTGGTGCTCAGGGCTTACTCTCCTGGTTCTGTGCTCAGGGATCACTCCTGGTTGTTACTCAGAGGACCACATTGGTGGTGGGGATCAAACCTGGCTCAGCTGCCCTGGGGGGGGCGTGGCTTCCTATCTTTCCGACCCCAGCTTCCCTCATCTGACGGAGAGCAATGCCTATAGCTGGGCACTTCCTTTCTGCCCCGGCCCTTCGCCAATGGGTCTTCATAACATCTAGCAATAGCTAAGGCGGAGGGGGGGGAAGGGAGGAGAGGAGGGTTGGAGCAATAGCACAGCGGGGAGGGCGTTTGCCTTGCATGCAGCCGACCCGGGTTCAATTCCCAGCATCCCATAGGGTCCCCTGAGCACCACCAGGAGTAATTCCTGAGTGCAGAGCCAGGAGTAACCCCTGTGCATCGCCAGGTGGGAATCCCCCCCAAAAAAAGAAAAAGGAATAGTTCTGGAATTCAGATCCTATCACACTCTTCACTCCTTCACATAGATGAGTGGCTTTCTACTATATTCAGAATAAATTCGGACTTGCTAGGAGAGACCTGACCCTTCAACTTGGCTTCATAAATAATGTTCTGGGACTGCGGAGATAGTACAGTGGGGAAGGCTCTTGCCTTGCAGGCACTCGACCTGGTTCGATTCCCAGCACCTCCTGCCACCACCACTCATACATACATGAGCACTGACAGATGAGTATTGACAGGTGTGGCCCTGGAGACCCCTAAGCGCCAGCCGGGTGAGCCTAGAAATCCCTGGCAGACAGAATTACTAGGAGGGGCCCTGGAGCCCCCATGAGTACTGCTTGGAAGACCCTCCAAAATAGAGTGTATTCCTGCCACCCCACGCTTTTTTAAAATTTAATTCCTATTTATTTTTGTAATTTTTGGTTTGGACTGTAGTGATAGCACAGCGGGTAGGGCATTTGCCTTGCACGTGGCCGACCCGGGTTCCATTCCTCCGTCCCTCTCGGAGAGCCCGGCAAGCTCCCAAGAGTATCCCACCAGCACGGCAGAGCCTGGCAAGCTCCCCGTGGCGTATTCGATATGCCAAAAACAGTAACAACAAGTCTCACAATGGAGACGTTACTGGTGCCTGCTCGAGCAAATCAATAAACAGTGGAACTACAGTGCTAATTTTTTGGTTTGGGGGCAGTGCTCAGGACTTACTCCTGGCTCTGTATTAAGGAATCACTCCAGCTGGGGTTCGAGGGACCATAAGTGGTACCAGGGATGGAACCTGGTGGGCGGCATGCCAGGCCAGTGCTCTCCCCACTGTGCTATCTCTCTGGTCCCAGATGGAACTTGTTTTTTTTCCGGGGGGGGGGCTCCACCTGGCTCTGCATTCAGGAATCAATCCTTGGAGGGGCTCCAGAGACCCTCTGCAGTTCTGGGGACTGGACCTGGGTTGTCTGCATGCAAGGCAAGTACCCTTTCTGCTCTATCTCTGCAGGCCCAGACCAGGCTTTTTTTTTGAGGGGGTGGGGGTGGCACACCCAGTGATGCTCAGACCTTACAAACGGCTCTGTGGATCATCCCTGGGGACTCGGGGACCCTATGAAAGGCAGGGATCAAACCTGGGTCGGCGGCACGCAAGGCAAGCGCGTTACCCACTGTCCCATCCCTCGGCTCCCCCAGATCACACGTCTTTTATTTTTATTTTATTTTATTTTATTTGTGCTTTTTGGGTCCCACTCAGAGATGCTCAGGAGTTACTCCCCCTGGCTCTGCACTCAGGACTTAACTCCTGGCAGTGCTTGGGGGACCATACAGGATGGGGATGCCGAGGATCGAACCTGGGTCAGCCGCGTGCGAGGAAAACACCCTCCCCGCTGTGCTATCTATCGCTCCCGCCCCATCAGACACCTTAATTCCCATCTTCCCTTCCTCTAGGGCTCTCTCCGGTCGTTCAGCCCTTCCATCCATAGATTCCGGTGTCTTCCCAGCTCCTCACTCTCCAATCATCCTCTATCGGTTTATGGTTTATGTTTGGCCTCTCCACCCCCCCACCACCCTCCCCTACACACACACACACACACACACACACACACACACACACACACAGAGCACAGAACCAAGACGTCATTCGTCTTGTTCACACCCCCCCCCCGCCCCCCCGCGAAGTGAACAAGCGTTTAGCCTGCCCCTGCTGGGTGCTGAGGCTCAGTAAACTTCACCTGGGACCCTCCTCCCCCGCCCCCCGCCCCCCAGGGCTCCACCCTCCTGCTTCCCCTCTGCTCCCACCTGCCTGTCCGCCCTCCCTGCTGCCTACCCCACTGCTCCCTGGCTCCCTTGCACGCCCGCAGCTCGCCCCTCATCATCACCGCCCCCCACGCCCCCCCACGCCCCCCGCCCCCGAGATATTACGGTCATTAGCTCCGCGCCCCCGCCCGCACCCCTGCAGGGAAGCCCGCGGCGCCGCGCGCGTCTGCAGCCGGCGGCTGCGTCTCTGCCGCGGGGCCGCTGACCGCGGCGGGCCTCGGAGGTCAGCGCCTCCCTGCTGCGACAGCGACAGCGGGAACACGGTGCCCAGGGGCTGTGCCCACGTCACCTCCGCCTGGGCCTTGGCCAGCGCTCCCCTCCCCCGACACCTCCCCCACACCCGGCCCCCCAAAGGTGCTGAGCGTTAAGGACAGACAGTAAAGGGGGACTCCCTGGGGGGACTTGACACCCCCAGGAGGCTCAGATTTCTCAGGCGAGTGCGCTCAAACAGTGCTCCAGCCTTGGCCGCTGGACATCATTCAGTTACTAATAATTGGCCATTTGGGGGGCTTGGGGGGGGGAGCAGGGGTTTAGACCACACCCAGCGGTGCTCAGGCCTTGCTCCTGGCTCTGCACTCAGGAATCTCTCCTGGCGTGCTTGAGACCCTGTGGGATGCGGGATCCAACCCTGTGGGCCACATGCAAGGCAAACGCCCTCCCCACTGTGCTATCGCTCTGGCCCCAGGCCATTATTTCTGGGGATTGTTTTTGGGGGGCAGGGGGACTCCCAAGCATCCCTAGGAGGTCTGGGGACCCTCCAGAGGGTCTCAGCTAAGCAGATCATCGGTTCTGTGCAAGGGCTTGAGGGCATGCGGCTGCTCAAGTTCTACAGGTCAGGGGATACCCGAGGCACCCCAGCAAGGCTCTCGGCCTCCGGGGTCACAGCTGGTGACGCTCAGGGAAGGGTCCCTGTGGTGGCAGAGATCAAACTGGGGTGGGACACTCGCTAGACTCGAACCCTAACTACTGGGCTCTCTCCAGGTCCTCTTGGGATCTTTAAAATTTTTTTTTTTTTTCTTTTTGGGTCACACCCGGCGATGCACAGGGGTCACTCCTGGCTCATGCACTCAGGAATCACCCCTGGCGGTGCTCAGGGGACCATATGGGATGCTGGGATTCGAACCCGGGTTGGCCGAGTGCAAGGCAAACGCCCTATCCGCTGTGCTATCACTCCAGCCCCAAGGGATCTTTTAAATTTGATGTGTTTTATTTTTCCTCTTGGGGTGGGTGTGAGGGGTTGAACCACACCTGGTGGTACTCAGGGCTTGCTCCGGGCTCTGCACCCAGGGGTCACTCATGGCAGGGCTGGGGGGGGGGGCCCTATGGGATGCTGGGATTGAACCTGGGTCGACCAAGGCAAGGCAGAAGTGCCTTCACCCCTGTATTATCTCTCCAGACCTTATCTGGTCTTTTTAATGTTGTTTCATTTTTTAGCTTTGGGGCCCTCACCTGGCAGTATTTTACCCCCATTGTTCAGGTTCCCACCTAATAGTGCTGGGGGGACCATGAGGGGCCAGTAATTGAACCTGGGGCTTTTGAACGCAAACCTTGTGAGTTATTAGATAACTCAAAGCCACTTTGAGTTATTTCCCCTTCCCCTAGCTCTTCTAGTCTTGTTTGTTTGCTTGGGCCACACCCTACGGTGCTCAGAGCTTACTCCTGGCTCTGCACTCAGGCATTTCTCCTGGTGGTCAAGGAACACTATGGGATGCCGGGGGTCGAACCCGGGTTGTCCACATGCAAGGCAAGCGCCCTGCAACTGTACTATCCTCCAGCCCCAGTTTTCTAGTTTCTCCTAGGCATTCTTTTTTTTTCCTTCTTTTTTTTTTTTTGTTTTTTTGGGTCACAACGGCGATGCACAGGGGTTACTCCTGGCTCATGCACTCAGGAATTACTCCTGGTGGTGCTCAGGGGACCATATGGGATAACCATATGGGATACTGGGAATTGAACCCGGGTCGGCTGCGTGCAAACGCCCTATCCACTGTGCTATCGCTCCAGCCCCTGACCTAGGCATTCTTTTCGGGATTTTGGTTTGTTTGATTTTTGGCCACACCCAGTGGTGCTCAGTACTTACTCCTAGCTCTGTGCTCACACCTGGTAGGCTTGAGGAATCATATGTGGTGCAGGGATTGGACCTAGATTGCATGTACTGTTGCTCCAGCCCCCTTGGTCATTCTTTCAACAACTATTTTTCTCTTCCTGCATCACACCCAGCGATGCACAGGAGTTCCTCCTGGCTCATGCACTCAGGAATTACTCCTGGCGGTGCTCAAGGGACCCTATGGGATGCTGGGAATTGAACCTGTGTCGGCCGTGTGCAAGGCAAATGCCCTCCCCGCTGTACTATAACTCCAGCCCCAACAACTATTTTTTTTGGGGGGAGCCACATCCAACTGTGCTCAAGGCTTACTCCTGACACTGCTCAGGGGACCATATGGGGTGCCAGGGACTGAACCTGGATCACTCATGTACAAGGCAAGGGCCTTCCCTAGAGTATCCTCAACAATGATCATTTTTGAACGCCTTCTACATGTTTGAGCCTATCACAGCTTGTGGGATCATGGCTAGTGGCCCTTCCCTTGTGGAACTCCGACTCTAGTGAGGGAGACAGTGGATGATAGAGCCACAAACATCTGCCAGTGTTGACGGATCTGCCCACACCCCAAAAATACATCTGCCAGTGGGAGGAGCGATAGCACAGCGGGTAGGGCGTTTGCCTTGCAAGCAGCTAACCCGGGTTCGATTCCTCCACCCCTCTCAGAGAGCCCGGCAAGCTACCAAGAGTATCTCGCCTGCACAGCAGAGTCTGGCAAGCTACCATGGCATATTCGATATGCCAGAAACAGTAACAAGTCTCACAATGGAGACGTTACTGGTGCCCGCTTGAGCAAATCGATGAGCAACGGGATGACAGTGATACAGCGATACAGTAATATTTTTTTGGTGGGGCCATAGTGGCTTGAGCTCACCTAGGGGTGCTCAGGGGCTGCTCTGTGCTTGAGGATCACTCCCAGCCGTGCTCAAGGGACCCTGTAGTGCCAGAAATGAAACCCAGGTCTCCAGCATGACAAACATACCTTCCAGGCCATGAAAAAATCTCTCTGGAGCCCACTGGTAATATTTTTCATTACTTCTGGGTTCAGTGGGATCCCCAATATTGATCCAGGCAAATTTCCGCCTGCTACCTGTCACTAAAGTCCAGTCTGGTGCGAGAGCCATAGTACAGCAGGTAGGGTCTTTGCCTTGCACAGGGTGAACCAGTTTGATGGCATACAAACCAGTACGTATGATTCCTGAGCACTGCCAGGAGTGAGTCCTGAGTGCCAGGAGTAAGCTCTGCAGACCGTCAGGTGTGGCCTGAAAAACAAAACAAACAAAAAATCCAGGCCCGGGGCTAGAGCAATAGCACAGCGGGTAGGGTGTTTGCCTTGAACGCGGCCGTCCCGGGCTCAATTCCCAGCATCCCATATGGTCCCCTGAGCCCCACCAGGAGTAATTCCTGAGTGCAGAGCCAGGAGTAACCCCTGTGCATCGCCAGGTGTGACCCCCCCCAAAAAAAAAAAATCCAGGCCCTAGGAATGGAGAGACAGCACCGCAGGCAAGGTGCTTGCCTTGCACAAGGCCAATCTGAATTTAATTCCAGTCACCCCATTGTAGTCCTCCAAACTCAGAGTGATCCCTGAGCACAGAGCCAGGAGTAAACCTTCATCACCACTGGGTATGGCCCAAAAAACAAATTTTGTTTTGTTTTTGTTTTTGTTTTGTTTTGTTTTTGTTTTTTTGGGGGGTCACACCTGGCGATGCACAGGGGCTACTCCTTGATCTGCACTCAGGAATTACTCCTGGCAGTGCTCAGGGGACCATATGGGATGCTGGGAATAGAACCCTGGTCGGCCGCGTGTAAGGCAAATGGCCTACCCACTGTGCTATTGCTCCAGCCTCCCAAAAAGCAAATTAAAAAAAAAAAAAATCCAGAGACCAGAGCGATAGTGCAGCAGGTAAGGTCATTTGCCTTTCATGCAGCCAACATGGGTCCAATCCTTGGTGTCCCATATGCCCTCCCTGCCTCGCCAGGAATAATTTCTGAGTGTAGAGCCAAGAATAAGCCCTGAGCATTGCTGGGTGTGGCCCAACAGCCAAAAGAGAAAAAGAAAAGAGCAAGAAAAGAAAACCAAAACATCCAAGTCCTTCTACTGATTACATTACACTCCCAGCCAATAATATGGCTGGGTGCTTCTCTGGGGAGACAGAAGCGACAAAAGAGAACTTCCACCACACCCAGCTCTCCTCCCGTGGCCTTTTCAGCCACCCGCGTCGTCTCTCTGCACTGTGCCCAGGCTTCCCTGAGTGACAGCAACACTCCTGGCGTCACTGACTGTCCCCAGCAGCTTGGAAGCGCGACGTTCGTCCTCCTTATGTCACCTTCCCCTCAGCCTGGCCCTTTGCGGAGCCGCTTTTTAAGCTGCAAAGTTTCCAAAGATGCTTTGGTCACCGTTGTCACAATTTTCCCCTTGCCTCTCTCTCGCTCATCAATTCCAGCTCTGCGCCTTGTGTCATTCATCGTGTTGAATGGGTAAGATGGTCCCCTGCGCAAAATATTCAAATCTACGAAAGGTCTGTAGTGGAAGTTTCCATCCACTGTGTCCATCTTCCCAGCCTGGCCTCACTTGTACACTACACCTCATTGGTGACTCATTGGTACACAGTCTTCCTCTCTCTCTCTCTCTCTCTCTCTCTCTCTCTCTCTGTCTCTCTGTTTCTGTCTCTGTTTCTCTCTGCCTCTGTCTCTGTCTCTCTGTAGGCAAACACCCTACCCACTGTCCCACTGTACTATTGCTCCAGCCCCTATGATGTCATTCTTTTTTTTTTCTTTTTTTCTTTTTGGGTCACACCCGGTGATGCACATGGGTTCCTCCTGGCTTTGCACCCAGGAATTATTCCTGGTGGTGCTCAGGGGCCCATATGGGATGCTGGGAATCGAACCCGGGTCAATAAGCATCCTACCCACTGTACTATCACTCTGGCTCCTATGATGTCATTCTTTCTTTTTTTTTTTTGGGGGGGTCACACCCTGCGATGCTCAGGGATTATTCCTGGCTCTGCACTCAGGAATGACTCTGGCGGTGCTCGGGGGACCACATGGGATGCTGGGAATTGAACCCAGGTCGGCCATGTTCAAGGCAAATGCCCTACCTGCTGTACTATCACTCCAGCCCCTATGATGTCATTCTTAACTCTTTTCCTTCTTTTTTTTTTCTCTTTTCCTTCTTGACCTCACAAGCAATCCTTCTAAAGGGCCGAAGAAAGTACAGTGACTAGGGTGCTCACCCTGCATGCAGCCGACCAGGGTTCGATCCCCAGTACCTTGTGAGGGATGATTTCTGAGTTCAGAAACAGAAGCAAGCCCAGAGCACAGCCAGGTATGGCCCCCAAACCAAAAATAAATTTAATAAAATCCCAGTTCTGGGACCAGAGAGATCATACAGTCGTTACGGCTCTTGCCTTGTATGTGGCTGACCCGATTTCATCCCTGGTACCACACATAGTCCGTGGATTCTTCTCTGCACAGAGAGAGTAAGCCCTGCGTGTGGCAGGTGTGACCCCAAAACAAACAAAATCTCTACTTCACTTCACCTTATAAGAGGTAAATTTCTTTTTTTTTTTCTTTTTTCTTTTTGGGTCACACCCAGCAGTGCGCACGGGTTACTCCTGGCTCTGCACTCAGGAATTACTCCTGGCGGTGCTGGGGGGCCATATGGGTTTCTGGGAATCGAACCTGGGTCGGCCACATGCCAGGCAAACACCCTACCCGCTGTGCTATCGCTCCAGCCCTAAATTTGTTTATTACCTCATGCAGAGTAGAAACTATTTTCTGAATTTTCCATCTCCCATCTTTGTTTTGTCTTTTCCTTTCATGCCCTGGTGTTTCTCATGACTATAAACAAAATATACATATTGCCTGAATCTTCCCGAAGATGTGGCTACTGAGGGGCGCAAAGGTAATTTCTCTCTCAGCTCTGTGGTTGGAGCAGTTTCCTGGCGATATGAGGTGTTCACTGTATACCTTCTGAATCACTGGTGAATATTTTATTCTGCGTCTGACTCCTTGGATATTAGTCAGGTTCTCCGGCTTTGTTTTAGTACATCTTGTTTTCTATATTTAGCACGAAAAACAGCACCTGGTACAACAGCCTTGAACATAGCTGTCACCTAGTAACACCAGAATGACTGAGTGTTACATCTTAGATTTTTGCTAAAGTTGAATTGCCCTCCCGTGCTTCAGATGCTGAACTTTTGTTTTTGTTGCTGCGGGCCTGAAGGCCATATCCCACAGTGCTCGGTGAATATTCCTGGCTCAGGACTCACTTCTGGTACTATAGTACTTCTGGTACTCACTTCAGAGGGCTTTGTGCGGTGCTGGGGTTCGAACCCGTGTCAGCTGTGTGCCAGGGCTGAAGCCCAGGCCTCTCTCTCTAGACTTTTCTTTTTTGTGTATGGGGATTGGGTTTGAGCCACACCCATGGGTGCTCATGGGTTATCCCTGGCTCTGTTCTCAGGAGTGACCCCTGGCAGTGCTCGGGTTAAACTATACACGGTAACAGGCCAGAGTTGCCTGCATGCCTTACCCTCTGTACTATCTCTCTGGCCTTCGTTTCAAGGGAATATTTTACGCAGACAGAAGGGAGAGGGGGACTTGAAACTTCTAACTTGGAGAAAGACCCAAGAGATGCCCTTGAATACAGTTAGTGTATGTGAGCGTATTGACAAAGGAGCAAAGGCAATATAGTGGAGCAAGGATAATTTCAACCAAATGATGCTGAAACGACTCTACACCAAAGGAGGACGGGCCCACGAGAAGGACCACAGGGAAGGCACTTGCCTTACAACGCTGCTGACCCAAGTTCAGCCTCCAGCACCCCATAGGAGGCTCAGCAAAGGAGTTCAGCACTCCAGCACGGCCAAGGATAAGCCCTGAGCACCACTGGGTGCGGCCCCAAACAAAAACAAAACACAAGAAGGAGGAAGGTAGGGAGAGAAAGAGAGAGAATAAAGAAGATAAAGGAGGAAGGAAGGAAGGAAGGAAGGAAGGAAGGAAGGAAGGAAGGAAGGAAGGAAGGAAGGAATGGAAGGAAGGAAGGAAGGAGGGAGCAGGGAGGAGAAGAAAAGGAAAGGGAAGGGATGGAAATGGAAGGGAAGGGAGGGATGGAGGGAGGAAGGAAAAAAGAAGGGAAGGAGGGAAGAAGGAAGGAAACAGAAAGGAAGGAAGGATGGGAGAAAAGAAGGGAGGGAGGGAGGGAGGGAGGGAGGGAGGGAGGGAGGGCTGGGGATATGACTCATCCATAAAGCCTTGCATGCCTGAGACTTGGGTTTAATTCTTGCTTTTTTGGGTCACACCTGGCAATGCACAGGGGTTCCTCTTGGCTCTGCACTCAGGAATTACTCCTGGCGGTGCTCGGGGGACCCTATGGGATGCTGGGAATCGAACCCAGGTCGGCCGCGTGCAAGGCAAATGCCCTCCCCGCTGTGCTATGGCTCCAGCCCCACGAGGGGGGGATTGTACTGTGTTTATGGTGGCTGCTTTGCATGTGGCCGACACACAGTTTGATCCCCAGCACTGCATATGTTCCCCAGCATGGTTAGGGTACAGAGCAGCCTCTGAGCACCACCAAAAGGACCCCAAGCACCACCACCTCCTCAATGGACCTTACACCTCAAAGGACCAGCTGCTCAACAACCTCTGGGCACACTCCATCAACCTCAAGGAGATCGACCTGAGGCCGAAGATGTCCCAGGTGCTGCCCAGAGATGCAGGCAGGTGCGTGTTTGTCAGTGTGCAGACCCTTGTGACATGCCTGTCGACCAAAAGCTTACATTCGGTAGACTGGGAACACCTGTTGAGGCGATTAGAGGCTGCCCCAAAAGCCTCCATTCCTCTTGGAGAGCCTGGCAAGGTACCAAGAGTGTCCCGCCCGCACAGCAAAGCCTGGCAAGCTAGGGGCTGGAGTGACAGCACAGCGAGTAGGGCACTGCACGCAGTCAACCCAGGTTCAATTCCAAGCATCCCATATGGTCCCCGGAGCACTGCCAGGGAGTAATTCCTGAGTGCAGAGCCAGGACTAATCCCTGTGCATTGCCAGGTGTGACCCAAAAAGCAAAATAACAAACAAACAAAAGCAGAGTGTGAAGACAAATCAGAGAAGACAAACTAGGGAAGTATTTGCAGGAGATTCATCTAATAAAGACTGTAGGGGCTTGAGCAATAGCACAGCAGGGAGGGCGTTTGCCTTGCAAGTGGCCAACCCAGGTTCAATTCCCAGCATCCCGTAGGGTTCCCCCAAGCACCGCCAGGAGTAATTCCTGAGTGCATCAGCCAGGAATAACCCCTATGCATCGCTGGGTGTAACCCAAAAAAGCAAAAAAATATAATAATTAAAAAAAAAAAGACTGGGGCTGGAGCAATAGCACAGCGGGTAGGGCATTTGCCTTGCACACGGCCAACCCGGGTTTGATTCCCAGCATCCCATAGGGTCCCCTGAGCACCGCCAGGAGTAATTCCTGAGTGCAGAGCCAGAACAACCCCTGTGCATTGCCGGGTATGACCCAAAAAGAAAAAAAAAAAAAAGACTGTAATCCAACCTAGACAAATAACACTTAAAACTTGGGGCTGGAGACACAGTACAGTGGGTAAGAGACTTGCCTTTTGTGGCCAAATTGGGTTCGACTTCTGTCCACACACATGGTTCCTTGAACCCCACCAGGAGTGATCCTTGAGCACAGAGCCAGGAGTGAGCCCTGAACACTGCTGGGTGTAGCCCCAAAGCCAAACACACATATGAACACACACACACACACACGTACAAAATACTTATCAGTAAGAAACCCAGTCAGAGAGAGTACAGAGACTGGAGCGATAGTACAGTGGCTAAGGCGTTTGTCTTGCACGTAGATGACCCAGGTTCAATCACCAGCATCCCATATGGTCCCCCGAGCACTGCCAAGAGTAATCCTCAGTGCCAAGTCAGTCAGGAATAACTCCTGAGCATTGATGGATATAACCCAAAAAGCAGACAGAGAGAGAGAGAGAGAGAGAGAGAGAGAGAGAGAGAGAGAGAGAGAGAGAGAGAGAGAGAGAGAGAGAGACCACTGTACTATCTCTCTGGCTCAACAGTTTAGTTTCTTATAAAACAAAACATGGGGGCCGGAGCAATAGTACAGCGTGTAGGGTGTTTGCCTTCCACGTGGCTGACCTGGCTTCAATCCCTGGCACCCCATATCATCCCCTGAGCACCACCAGGAGTGATTCCTGAGTGCAGACTCAGGAGTAACCCCTGAGCATTACAGTCTGTGGCCCAAACCCCACTCAAAAAAAAAAAAAACCCCTTGGGGGCTGGAGCAATAGCACAGCAGGTAGGGTGTTTGCCTTGCATGCGGCCGACCCGGGTTCGATTCCCAGCATCCCACAGGGTCCCCTGAGCACTGCCAGGAGTATTAATTCCTGAGTGCAGAGCCAGGAGGTAACTCTGTGCATTGCCGGGTGTGACCCAAAAAGAAAAAAACAAAACACCCTCATGTCCTGGACCAGTCTCAGTTCAGAGGTCTAAAGGAACAAACAGGACATTCACAAAGCCCCAAGACCTCAATCTAATCCTTGAGCACCACTTGATGTGACCCTGAGTGCCACTACAGTGACCTTGGTGTCTCCCAGCACAAACACACCTAGGAACTATCTTATCAGCACCTCAGTTTCATTGATTTTTCTGGCTTGGGGGCCACATCCAGTAATGGTCGGGGGTTACTCCTGACTCTGCACTTAGGAGTTACTCTTGGCAGTGCTCAGGGGACGATGATGGGGACTGAACAAACACGACTGGGCCACAGGCAAGGCAAGCACCCTGTCCACTGGACTGTGGCTTCTGATGCTGGGGCGGGGGCTTTGGGGGATTTTGTTTGTTTGTTGGTTTGTTTGTTTTGAATCACCATGGAAAACAGTTATGGCAGAGAGTCTGTTGCCCGCAAGCCTGGCTGTCTTCCCCGGGGCCCCTCGGAGGGGATGGGCTCCAGCTTCCCTCCCCGCCCCGAGCAGAGCTCCCGGCGGCCGAAGACCACCGGAACCTAGCCACAGCCATGCTGGAGGCCCCTCTCCACACGTTCAGACAGGCCTCACGCATGAAGGTACCGGCAGAGGAACCCAGGTGTGTGTAATCCCATCAACAGCCAACATCCAGAGACTTAAAAGCAAGCTCCCAGAAGCTCCCAGATATCTTATAGCCTACTTCTCCCTCTGGGAGAAACAAGCAAGCTACTGAGAGTTTCCTGCCCACATGGGACAGCCTCGCAAGCTTCCCATGGTGTATTTATATGCCAAAGCCAGTAACCAGCTGGGTCTCATTCCCCTGACCCTGAAAGAGCCTCCAATGCGGCATCGTTGGGAAGGATGAGTAGAGAGAGGCTTCTAAAATCTCAAGGCTAGGACGAATGGAGACGTTACTGAGACCGCTCGCTTGAGAAATTCAACGATCAACGGGATTTCGTGATTCGTGAGAACAGTTATAAAGATCTCCAGTTTAAGTCTCCGTCATACAGTGATCAAACACCCATCCCTTCACCAGTGCACATTTCCCACCACCAGGAACCGCTGGGGCTGGGTTTTAAACTGCCTGGCCTAGCTGGCTGAACACCACAGGGAAGAGAAGAGTACTGGGCTCCTGCTGGGGTGGGGGACCCTCCCCCGACAAAATATATCTTTTTTTTTTTTTTGCATCACACTCAGCGATGCTCAGGAGTTACCCCTGGCTCTGTACTCAAGAATTACTCCTGACAGTGCTCGGGGGACCATATGGGAGGGCAGAGATTTGAACCGGGGTCAGCTACATGCAAGGCAAACGCCCTCCCTGCTGTGCTATTGCTCCGGCCCCACAAAAGAAATCTTATGTGCACACACAGCCCTGTACACAGAGGGCTTGGGAATGTCACACTGTGGCAGACACAAGGTCACGGGTTCGACACCCAGCTCTGCCCCACACACTGAATGTGATCCCAGCACCACTGCCCAGTGACTGACAGCACACCAGGTAAGTGTGCAACCGTGGGACAATGCCACTATGACAAGAACAACAGCAACGATAAGGAGAGGAAAGGGGGAAAATTCCAGCACGGAGATATTTACAGCAGCTGTGCTGTTCATAAATGTCAAATTTGTAAAGAAACATGATGTTCTTCAGTAGGTGAGTGGATAAATAAGCTGCTACGTCAAACAGTTAAATACTTCTCTGCTCCAAAAAGAGATGAGTTCTTCCAGCCTCGAAGAGACCTGGAGAAACCTGAAAAATAAGAGAAGAAAAACTGGGGTTAGGGGCTGGAGTGAAAGCACAGCGGGTAGGGCGTTTGCTTTGCACGCGGCCGACCCAGGTTCTAATCCCAGCATCCCATATGGTCCCCTGAACACTGCCAGGGGTGATAATACAGTGTGTAAAGTGGTTGCCTTGCATGTGGCCGCCCTGTTTTTGACCCCTGGCACCCCAGATGGTCCCCCAAGCACTGCCAGGAGTGATTCCTGCGCTCAGAATCCAAGAGTAAGTCCTGAACATCTCTGGGTATGTGGGCCCAAAACAAAACAAAAATTAACAGACCTGGGGGCTGGAGTGATAGCACAGCGGGTTGGGCGTTTGCCTTGCACGCGGTCGACCCGGGTTCGATTCCCAGCATCCCATATGGTCCCCTGAGCACTGCCAGGGGTAATTCCCGAGTAAAGAGCCAGGAGTGACCCCTGTGCATTGCCAGGTGTGACCCAAAAAGCAAAAAAAAAAAAAAAAGAAAAAAAAAAGAAAGAAAAGAAAAGAAAAATGGAGTGATAGTACAGTGGGGAGGGTGTTTGCTTTACACACTACCCACCTGGGTTCGATCTCTGGCATCCTAGATGGTCCACTGAGCACTTCCAGGAGTAATTCCTGAGTGCAGAGCCAGGAGTAATCTCTGAGCATTACCAGGGTTGACCCAAAAAGCAAACAAAAAACATTACATGACATTCTGGAAAAAAGCAGAACTAGGGATGCAATAAAGAGATCAGTAGGGGCTGGAGCAATAGCACAGCGGGGAGGGCGTTTGCCTTGCACGTGGCCAATCCAGGTTCGATTCCCAGCATCCCATATGGTCCCCTGAGCACCGCCAGGAGTAATTCCTGAGTGCAGAGCCAGAAGTAACCCCTGTGCATCGCCAGGTGACCCAAAAAGAAAAAAAAAGAGAGATCAGTAGATGCGAGGGTCAGGGGCGATGAGAGGTGGAGAGATAACTAATCAGAGCACGAGCATTTTTAGAGAAGTGCAAATATACTGCCTGAGCCAGTGATGGCTGTGTGCTATTATGTATTTTCTAAATCCACTGAAGGTATAATAACACCAGGGGGAACACTTAGGTAAATTATGGGCTTCGGGGTGATTGTGATGTAGCAATATAGGTTCACTCTTGGTGAAAATAAATAACTGGGGCTGGAGCGATAGAACAGCGGGTAGGGCGCTTGCCTTGCACACAGCCGTCCCAGGCTGCCTCCCCCGCATCCCATATGGCCTCTCAAGCCCCACAAGGAGTGATCCCTGTGCGCAAAGCCAGAAGTAAATCCTGAGCACCCCTGGGCATGGCCCCCAAAACAAAATCCACAAATAAGAAGTACCAATCTGATAAGTGAGGTTGACGCTGGGGAAGGCTATGCCTGTGGGAGAGACAATAGAACTCTCTGTGCCTTTCTCTCAATTTTATTGTAAGGCTACAAGGGCTTTAAAATAAGAGAGAACCAGGACTGGAACAATAGCACAGCTGGTAGGGCGTTTGCCTTGCACATGGCCAACCCAGGTTCGATTCCCAGCATCCCATATGGTCCCCGGCGCACCACCAGAAGTGGTTCCTGAGTGCAAAGCCAAGAGTTACTTCTGTGCCAGTTTTGATTCCCAGCATCCCATAGTGTCCCCCGAGCACCGCCAGGAGTAATTCCTGAGTGCAGAGCCAGGAGTAACCCCTGAGCATCGCCGGGTGTGACCCAAAAAGCACTGCCACTGTCACTGTCATCCCATTTCTTGTCAATTTGCTCGAGCGGGCACCAGTAAGATCTCCATGTGAGACTTCTTGTTACTGTTTTTGGCATATCGAATACGCTACAGGGAGCTTGCCAGGCTCTTCCATGGGGCAAGATAGTCTCGGCAGCTTGCCGGGCTCTCCGAGAGGGGCAGAGGAATCGAACCCAGGTTAGCCACGTGCAAGGCAAACGCCCCACCCACTGTGTTATTGCTCCAGCCCACCCAAAAAGAAAAAAATATATATTATTATTTTCTTTTTATAAAGTTATTCATGATGATTCATTACATTCATATTCCAACACCAGTCTCCCCCCACCATTCACCTTCCCACCAACATTATTTCCAATTTTCCCAGCCACCACCCAAGCCTGCCCCAATTTCAGGCCCTAAATAATTTATTTTGTATTGGTTGTTATGAATAATTCGCTAAAAATGATCCAAAAAAATATTTCCTTAGAAGACAGTGTGTGAAGATCTCAGTGTAGCTCACCCTGGGGCCATCAAGCCCTTGGATAAGAGATTACTGACATGTTGTTACAGATGGAGCCTGTGTGCTAATATTTTCTTCATCAAGGTTGGTTGCCTTCTACTTCACAGCCCATCCCATGTGGAGTGCTACTTCTGGTGTGTCAGTGGTATATCAGTGGTGTAGAGCATGAGGGCATTTGTGGCCATGCACTCCACGAATTCTAAAATTTTGAATGGGGTGATACAGCTGGAGTTAGTTTTTAACTGGTGACTTTGGGGATCAGAAGTATCTCTGCAACTTGTTGTTCTCTTCTGAGGTTTGTTTATGAATCTATGGATTATGGCCAGTTAAAGAGCTTATATGGCCCCCGAGGCAGTTCGTGGGTGTGACTGCCAGGCTCCTGGAAGAATAGGGGCACCGGGGGAGGTCATCCATCCCTGACTACATGAGAGCCTGGGGATTTCAGTCACAAAACCAATATACCTGAGATTTTCAACAGATTTGTTCCTGAGTGAGGTTCATCCCAAGCTGAACCTCAGCGGCGTCCAGCGGCAATTCGGTTATGGAGATTTTTGGCTGCTGGGGTTCTATTTGGATGGGTGGAGAGCTCAGCTACCCGCCTCTGGGGTGGCCTGGATATGAGACTCACTCTGCTATCGGGGTCTGAAGACATCTCTGCCATCTTTTTAATTCTTTTTTTTTCCTGCTTTTTGGGTCACACCGGTGATGCACAGGGGTTACTCCTGACTCTGCACTCAGGAATTATTCTTGGCAGTGCTCTGGGGACCCTGTGGAATGCTAGGAATCAAACCTGGATCGGCCGCATGCAAGGCAAACACCCTACCCTCTGTGCTAACACTCCAGCTCCTTCTTCTTAATTCTTATTTTTTTTTAACTTGATTTGGGGGCCACACCCAATGGTGTTCAAGGCCTACTCCCAGTTTTGTACTGGGACATCATGCACTGCGAGGAATTGAACCAAGGTCTCCAAAGTCAAACCATCCGCTCTAGATTTTTGAGTTGTCCTTGGCCTCCAAACTTCTCTCTCTCTTCACACTCCAGGACCTTTCTTTCCTTTCCTTTCCTTTCCTTTCCTTTCCTTTCCTTTCCTTTCCTTTCCTTTCCTTTCCTTTCCTTTCCTTTCCTTTCCTTTCCTTTCCTTTCCTTTCCTTTCCTTTCCTTTCCTTTCCTTTCCTTTCCTTTCCTTTCCTTTCCTTTCCTTTCCTTTCCTTTCCTTTCCTTTCCTTTCCTTTCCTTTCCTTTCCTTTCCTTTCCTTTCCTTCCTTTCCTGGTCACACCTGGAAATGCACAGGGGCTACTCCTGGCTTTGCACTCAGGAATTACTCCTGGCGGTGCTGAGGGACCATATGGGATGCTGGGAATCGAACCCGGGTGGGCCGCATTCAAGGCAAATGCCCTACCCGCTGTGCTATTGCTCCACCCCCTCTTTTTTTTTTTTAAGGGTAGTGGTAATGGGTACACCCAGTGGTGCTCAGGGCTTACTCCTGACTCTTCACCCTGAAATCACTCCTGGTGGTGCTTGGAGGACCATCGGGGATGCTGGTGATCAGCTAAGTGCAAAGCAAATACCCTACCCACTGAACTATCCTGCCCCTCTTTCCTTTATATTTTTCTTTTTGGCTTTTTGGGTCACACCTGATGATGCACAGGGGTTATTCCTGGCTCTGCACTCAAGAATTCCTCCTGGCGTTGCTTGGGGGACCCTATAGGATGCTGGGAATCGAACCCGGGTAGACTGCTTGCAAGGTAAACGCCCTACCCTGTGCTATCGCTCCAGCCCCCGCCTTGTATTTTCAACCATAAACCAAACCATGTGGCCCAAAGTATAGTAGCCCTATGGTTCTCTCTTCATTAGTGTTCTAACTGCACGTTCTCCTTTCCATTACTTAAAATTACTGAACTTCCCTGGGCTTTAGTTATTTCCTGTCTGAAAAATGGCAACAAGGGACTGTGGCAAGCTTCAAATAAATTAAATTAAAGCTCTTATTTCAGTGCTTAGCACAGAGATCAATTCAACCCTGGTATAGAACTTTTAGTTTAGAAATTGTTTTTCTAACACAAGTTAATTACAAATTCAGTTCCATGTAATTCCACAAGTAGCTTCTCTAAGCCTGATCGGAGGAATGAAACACTTAAAAAAAAGGTTGCTATTTATTTCCAAAAGTCCCATGGCCAAATGGAATGTGGCTTCTACTTTAAAAGACCTGGGTTTCAAGCAAATCCTGAACTTTTATGAGCCTCAATTTCCTCATCTATAAAATTAGAATAGCATATGCCTTCAAGTAGAATTTCTTTTTCCCCTTGCCAGGGGAATTAAGTGGTAATGCATGACAAAGCACGTGTAATTATGATAGATGATGTTTTGGAGTCATCGTTGGGACTGTGGACAGGTGTAAGAATTCAATGATATAAAAATGTTCAAGGTGGGGGGTCAGAGTAATAGTACTACAATGGGTAGGGTGCTTTGCTTGCCTTGCACGATGTCAAACCAGGTTCAATCCCCAGTACCCCAAACTGTCCCCTGAGCACCACCAAGTGTGCATTAACAGGAGTAAGCCCTGCACACAGCTGAGTGTGGAAAAAAAAAATTAAAGCTGTCTGGCCAAGGGCAAATACTTAGTATATGTGCACTGTAGCACTGTAGCACTGTCATCCCGTTATTCATCAATTTGCTCAAATGGGCACCTGTAGTGTTTCCATTGTGAGACTTGTTAACTGTTTTTGGTATATCATCGAATATGCCACGGATAGCTTGCCAGGCTCTGCCATGCGGATTGGATACACTCAGTAGCTTGCCGGGCTCTCCGAGAGGAACAGAGGAATCAAACCTGGGTCGGCCACGTGCAGGGCAAACGCCCTACCCGCTGTGCTATGTGAGCTACTATTATTTGCTTTATTTTTCCTGTTTTGGAAATTCTGGCCAAGAGTCAGTAAAAAACCAAGTGGTACACTGAGAAATGGGAAAACTCAGTTTCAGCTATGCTGTTGGACCTTCCTTTTCCAATGGCTCAGCCCGGAACAAAGGCGAGAACTCCACTTTTATAGAGTGTTTACTGGGGGATAGGACATTTGCAGGAGGCTGGCAGGCCAGTACAAAGCAAAAAGTCCCAAGTATGTTATTTTGCATAGCAGGATCTGGACAACCTTAAGTACATGAGCACACTGGGAGAACATTCCCAGATTGCAAGGTACTGAGCAAGGTTATGACCATTTCCAGGCCATCCCAAATACTACACTCCAAGGTTGTATCATGCCGCCCAGACTCAGCTGCCCCTTGGCAGTTCCTGCTTTCTGGCATTAGCCTGTTCGAAACACGGACAAAGGTATCTTTCCGTCACCGTTCTTACTTCTGTTTGCTTGCTCCTCAAAAACAAGGAACTGGCTTTGTGGCTCAGTGGCTAAAAGGTGGAGAAAAAGTCTGACAAAAATGTGAGGGGCAGGGCTGGAGCGATAGCACAGCGGGGAGGGCGTTTGCCTTGCCCGCGGCCGACCCGGATTCGATTCCCAGCATCCCATATGGTCCTCTGAGCACTGCCAGAGGTGATTCCTGAGTGCAGAGTCAGGAGTAATCCCTGTGCACTGCCAGGTGTGACCCAAAAGGCAAAAAAAAAAAAAGGAGGTGCAGGGCTGGAGCGGGGAAGGCATTTGCCTTGCACCCGGCTGACCCAGGTTCGATTCCCAGCATCCCGTATGGTCCCCCAAGCACCGCCAGGAGTAATTCCTGGTGTGATCCAAAAAGAAAAAAAAAGTGATGTGTAGCCCGGGCAGCACAAAAGGAAAAAAAAAGTGGTTTAGCTCTCCAGGTGCTATCAGTCGCTAAACATATATATAATATATATATTTATATATGTATATAGATAGATGGTGTTTTGGAGTCATTTCCATATATGTATATGGGGGCGCACCTTTTTAACCTTCTTCCTCTTTCCATTTTAGCTTTCATCTCTAAAAGAGAAGGCACTTTGAGCAGATCGGACTCCTGATGTCAGCTCGGAGTCAACACAGAACCCAAGGGCAGAGAAACCACGTGGGTCCCTTGCTACCAGGGCAAGCCCTCTCGAACAATAAAGTTTTATTGAAACCAAACAGAAAAAGGCACCCGTCAAGTTTTTCCGCAACAGCCAATCAGAAAAATAAAAGGCGCGTTATAATTAACGGACCCTTCCTCCAATGGGAGGGCGGGACATATATCCCGCCCCTCAAACCGGCCTGGAGAGAGCGGAAGTGCGGCCGGAAGTCAGTCATAGAGTCGCGGGGCCAGAGCGGCCCGGTGGGGAGGTGGCAGGAAAGGCTCGGAACAGCTGCCGGAGGTGACGGAGCTGCGGCCCCGCCTGGCGCGCTGGAAGAAGAAGCTTCCAGGTAGCGGCCCGCACAGTCTGACCCAGGGTACGACGGGGCAGTCGGCGGGAGCCCCCGGCCCCGGGGCGGCCTCTTTAAGGGAGGGGGCGGAGCCACGTGAAGGTTCGTGAGGGTGAGGTCACGTGGCCGGGGGGAGGCCTTGGGGCACCCGTGGCGGCTTGAGGGAGCGTGGTCGTTAGGGTGGACATCATGTGACCCGCCCCCATCCCTCACTGCCTCCAGTGCCCCGGGGGTTCAATGGGCTGCATAGGGTGGGATTTGGGGTTAGGCCCCCGGCTGGGGGCAGCGGGTGGGCGTGGCAGCCCCGTCTCCTACCCCCAGGTGGCCGGGTCACCCCCATCCTGGACTCTGCAGGCCAGCCCCGGGGCTTCCCTGCCCCCCCCATCCGTGTCTGGGCACCGCCAGCCTCACCTCCTCTTTCCTTGCAGCTCCAGACACCGGGAGCCCGGGTGCCCCCACTCAGCCATGAGTGCCGAGGTGAAGGTGACAGGGCAGAACCAGGAGCAGTTCCTGCTCCTGGCCAAGTCAGCCAAGGGGGCAGCGCTGGCCACCCTCATCCACCAGGTGCTGGAGGCCCCTGGTGTCTACGTGTTTGGGGAACTGCTGGATATGCCCAATGTCAGAGAGGTGGGTTCCCCGAGGGCAGCTGGGGGCTGGCCTCTGGGTTTGAGCGTGGAGGGACAGGGCTCATGTTGCAACCCCGTACCTGTTTAGTTAAACAGCGACGGAAGCCGTGGCTCGCTGGCAGCCTGCTGGAGTAAGCGCACAGACCCCTGAGGTTCTCTTGGGGTGAGAGATGTGTAGAACCCCGGACGCTTCCTTTTGATTTAGAAGAGGCCCCTGGCTCCACCGCAGCCCCTCGATGGTCATGGCTTGTAATAGGTATTAGGACTCCGGTCGCTTGTATTTTGCAGCCTGAGTTTTCTCTGGAAGGCTATACAACTAAACCACTGCCCCCCGCCTTTTCCCAGAAACCTCTCTGAAACCGGACTTCCTGTTTCCCACCAATACCAAATATAAAATACCAAGTGTGGAAGCAGTCCGGAGAATCATCTAGCGGCCGCCTGTTAAACTAGACATTAAGATCTGCAAAGATCTAAACCAATCCCGTGCTATTTTTTGGCTCTTTGGGTCACACCTGGCGATGCACAGGGCTTCCTCTTGGCTTTGCACTCAGAAATTCCTCCTGGTGGTGCTCAGGGGACCCTATGGGATGTTGGGAATCGAACCCGGGTCGGCTGCGTGCAAGGCAAACGCCCTACTTGCTGTGCTATCGCTCCAGCACCCCCCCACCCCCTCCACCCCGTGCTTTTGAATGTTTTTCCTTTTCTAAATGCTTGTTTGGGAGACATACCCAGCGATGCTCAGGGATTACTCCTGGCTTTGCACTCAGGGATCACTAGCGTTCAGGAAACTATTTGGGATGCCAGGGATTGAACCCAGGTCAGCCGTGTGCAAGGCAAGTGCCCTACCTGCTGTACTATCTCTCCAGCCCTCCTTTATACCCCCCCCCCATATAAGGAAAATGGAGAGGAGAGCCAGAGAGATGGCTCAGGCTCATTGGGCTGTGCTCACGCTTTGTGTTCAGGTGGCTCAGTTCTTTCCCTGGCACTGGGGTTGGCGACACACTGGCAGGAGGGACCCCCAAGCACAAGACCCAAGTACCGCCTGATAACTGCCAGGTGTGGTTCCAAAGGAGCAAAAAGAAGAAGAAAAGAAATTCTGGGAGCAGGGATGTGGTTTTGTGCCAAAGCTCCTGCCTTGTATCGCGAGACCTGAGTAGTTCAGTCTCCATGCTTGGGTGTGGGGGAGTAGGAACAATCACGGCCTCTCCCTGCCTCTCCCTGCTATTGTAGAATAACCAGGTGAGGTCCTGGTGAAGTATGGTCCAAGGAGCTAGTCTAGCGGGAAAGATGCTAGCCTTGCATGTGGCTGACCCGAGTTTGATCCTTGGCACCTTATATGGTTCCCCCAACCCCTGCCAGGAGAAATCCCTGAGCACAGAGCCAGGTATATGAGCACCTTTTGGTGTGGCCCCAAAACAAAACTCAAAAAAAGAAGGAGCAGGTGAGTTGTCAGCAGCCAGTGTGAGATCGACATAACCCTGTTCTCTGCACTACTGAGATAAGTTAGATAAGGAGAGAGTTATCTTTCCCAGAGACACACGGAAAAATGCTGGAAACAGCAAGGAGCATGCCAGAATGGCAGATGAGGGTGTGTGTGTTAAATAATTTCTGTTTAATTTCCCAGCATTGCATAAGGAAGTCCGGAAGTGTATGAGACACTCTCTGCCCCTTGAACCTATCCTCGGCCCCAGTGTTCAGTTTAAATCACAGGTGGGGAGTTGGCTCGAAGAGCTGAACACATAGTTTGCACTCGGGAGACCCCAGGTTCAATCCCCAGAACCATTCATCCCTCGAGCACTGTCAGGAGCAACCCCAGAACACGGCAGGGAGTAGCCCTTGAGTACTGCCAGGTATGACCAGAGAGGGAGAAAGAGGAGAGGGCTTGGGGAGAGAGCAGAGAGAAGTTTTAAGATCCTAGATCCAGGGCTGGAGCGATAGCACAGCGGGTAGGGCGTTTGCCTTGCACACGGCTGACCCGGGTTCGATTCCCAGCATCCCATAGAGTCCCCTGAGCACCGCCAGGAGTAATTCCTGAGTACAGAGCCAGGAGGAACCTCTGTGCATCACCAATGTGACCCAAAAAGCAGGAAAATAAAATAAAATCCCAGATCCCAGAGTAGATGGTAGGTAGGGTCGGAGCAGTAGTGCAGCAGGGAGGGCGCTCACCTTCCACGCAGCTGACCCGGGTTCTAGCCTCAGCATCTCATAGGGTGCCCCAAGCACCTCCAGGAGCCTGAGCACAGAACTAGGAGTCAGCCATGAGCATCACTGAGGGTGGCCCGTACACCCACATAATTGCCACCGACTTGCGATGCTGTGGCAGCAGTACATGGACAAATTCCAGTTTTCAGGGGTCCATGATTGAGTGTTTGGGATCCCCCTGAAATGGACAGACGGGTAGCGTGCCCTCCCCACTCTGCAGCAGGGCGAAGGAGAAGCCCTCAAAGGAAAGACAGAGCATTTGGCGGAGGGGGGAGCCCGCCACCGCCCATCCGAGAATCCCAGAAAAGATACCAGGCTCTCAGCTGCAGCGGTCAGAGGAATGGTACCCTACAGAAGCCAGTGACTTGGGGCTGGAGCCATAGCACAGTGGGGAGGGCGTTTGCCTTGCACGCAGCCGACCCAGATTCGATTCCCAGCATCCCATAGGGTCCCCCGAGCACCGCCAGGAGTAATTCCTGAGCATCGCCAGGTGTGACCCAAAAAGCAAAAAAAAAAAAAACAAAGAAGCTCAGACAAGGGAGGCTGGGAGGGGCCGGGAGGGGCCAGCCAGGGCCTGCCCTGGGCCTGTCACCTCTCCTCTCCTCTCCCCTCCTCTTTTGCAGCTGGCCGAGAGTGATTTCGCCTCCACATTCCGGCTCCTCACAGTGTTTGCGTACGGGACATACTCAGACTACCTCGGTAACGGAGGGGCTGCAGCCTCAGAGAGGGCCAGTGGGAGAAGGGCACTGTCCCGGGGCTTAGCGACATTCCGGGGCCCGACCCCACCTACATCCTCCATACAGGTAGGGGTGGCGCCAGAGAGTCCAGCAGGCAGGCACTTGCCTGGCACGCAACCCACCCACGTGCCTGTCCCCAGCGCCCCTGAGCCCCACCCGGAGCTGGGTGGGCCACCCTGCGCCCCCGGAACCAAAATCCCAAACAAATCAAGACATGATTTGGCATGAAAATTAACAGCACATGGGGCTGGATCTATAGCACAGCGGGGAGGGTGTTTGCCTGGCACGTGGCCAACCCAGGTTCAATTCCCAGCATCCCATAGGGTCCCCCGAGCACCGCCAGGAGTAATTCTTGTGTGCAGAGCCAGGAGTAATCCCTGTGCATCGCCGGGTGTGACCCAAGAAGAAAATAAAAATTGAACAGCTGGGGAGGGAATCAGGGTTCCCTGTCCTTCCTTCCTAGCCGAGGCCCGGAATCTTCCCCCGCTCACAGAAGCTCAGAAGAATAAGCTTCGGCACCTGTCAGTCGTCACTCTGGCTGCCAAAGTCAAGGTGAGTGACGCGTGGCCCCGACCGGGACCGCCTTTGCCCGGGCCCCCACCTCCGAGCCCCCTGCCTCCCCACCGCCCCTCCTGGGCTGCTTCTGAAACTTGACTGAGAAATACTCCCGGAGGCTTCCGAGGTCTCTTCTGTCACATGCAATTCTACACAACAGCTTTGGGCTTTGGGGGTTGGGGTCAGCGAGCAGCTGGGGTGCGAGGCAGGCGAAAGTCCAGGAGTTCCAGTGTCACATCAGGACCCCTCCTGCCCAGCACTGCCAGGAGAGCCCCCTGGGCACCGCGGGGTGCGGCCCCAGACCAGCACAGCAGCTGTTGATGTTGGGGTGAGGGTCGGCCTCCTGCAGGGCGCTCTCCTGGGGTGGGGGGGGGGGCGGGCGCTGGGCTCTCCAGCTTGAATAAGGACCCGGACCCGGGGCCTGTGTCTGCTTCCCTTAGGCTCTGGGTTTCATTGGTCCCGATTGGGTTTGGGGTCACACCTGATGATGCTCAGGGCTTACTCCTGGCTCTGTGCTCAGGACTCATTCTGGCAGTGCTCGGAACAGGATGGGATGCCAGGGGCTGAACTCAGTGGTCAGCCTCATGCATGGCCAGCGCCCTCCCCACTCTACTCACTCCGTGCTCTGCCTTGCTGTTTTTGTTTTGTTTTTTGCTTTTTGGGTCACACCTGGCAATGCACAAGGGTTCCTCCTGGCTCTGCACTCAGGAATTGCCCCTGGCGGTGCTCAGGGGACCCTGTGGGATGCTGGGAATCGAACCTGGGTTTGCCGCGTGCAAGGCAAACGCCCTCCCCGCTGTGCTACCGCTCCAGCCCCTCTGCCTTGCTGTTTTCCCATACCCTGTGCCCTGCCTGCCTGGCGACCCCCGTGTCTCTTGGCCCGGTCTCCTGTCATTCTCCTGAGCCTTACTCTGGCCAGTCCAGGGTCCCTGAACCTTACTCTGACTGGCTGACCCAGTGGTCAGGTGACCCTGTGGGGTGCCGGGGGTTGAACCCCGGTCGGCCTTGTGCAGGGCAGGTTCCCCACCCTACTATCTCTCCCAGGCTGTTCAGCTTTTGCAGAGGGGCTGCGCGCCAGCCCAGGGAGGGAAGGGCGGGAGCAGGCGCAGGAGGGCAGGCGGGGACCCACCTTGGGCTGAGGCAGGGGAAGGAAGCGCCGAGTGCCGCGCGCCCAGCCTGCCCCTCCCCTGCCCTCCGCGCAGTGTATCCCCTACGCTGTGCTGCTGGAGGCGCTGGCGCTGCGCAACGTGCGGCAGCTGGAGGACCTGGTCATCGAGGCCGTGTACGCCGACGTGCTGCGGGGCTCGCTGGACCAGCGCAACCAGCGGCTGGAGGTGGACTACAGCATCGGGCGGGACATCCAGCGCCAGGACCTCAGTGCCATCGCGCGGACCCTGCAGGAGTGGTGAGGCCCGGGCCCGCCCCGGGCGGCCCTTCTCACGCCCCCCAAAGGGAGGGACCCCGGGGCTCAGAGCCCGGGAGTCGAGGGGGCCGCGGGGAGGGCGGGGAGCGCTCAGCCCATGTTGGCTCGATTCCCGGCCCCCCTTATGGTCCCCCGAGCCCATCAGAAGTGACCCCCGCGCGCAGAGCCGGGAGCCACCCGGAGCGGGTGTGGCCCAGAACCAGAAGAGGGACCGAGATTTCGGGAATCCTCCTTCTTGCAGCAGCCTCTGGCGGGGGACCCGCGGGAGCGGGCCCTAACCTCACGGGGTCCTGGAGGGCCGCGTTGGTGGCACAGTGGCTAGAACCCGCGCAGCCGTGGGCGCCCCGCCCCCCGCTCGCCCTCCTGTCGGCTCCCAGTGTCGCTCTTCAGGGCCCCTTCCTCTGCTCTCTGTTTTCGTGGACTTCAAGCATTTCTGGTTGTTTTTTTAGGATTTTGATTTTTTTTTCGGGGGCGCGGGGGCACACCCACAGTGCTCAGGGGTTCCTCCTGGCTCTGCACTCAAGAATTACTCCTGGTGGTGCTCGGGGGATCTTATGGGATGCCGGGGATGGAACCCGGATTGGCCGTGTGCAGGGCAAACCCCTCCCCGCTGTGCTGTGGCTCTGGCGCCTCCAAACGGTTCCTTATACTTTTTTTTTTTTTGCTTTTTTTTGGGGGGGGGTCACACCCGGCAATGCACAGGGGTCATTCCTGGCTCATGCACTCAGGAATTACCCCTGGCGGTGCTCGGGGGACCATATGGGATGCTGGGATTCGAACCCGGGTCGGCCGCGTGCAAGGCAAATGCCCTACCCGCTGTGCTATCGCTCCAGCGCCTTCCTTATACTTTTTTGTTTGTTTGTTTTTGAGCGGGTGCTCGGGCCCAGCAGCTCCTCCCTGAGACTCTCGGCCACCCGGGCCAGTGGTTCACTATGGGAGCCCGAGCGTCTGCTGCTGCTTGGACCCGCGCGCCTCGGACTCCCTGCCCCATACTGGCCCAGCAACGCTCGGGGACCGTGTGGTGCCCGGGATCCAGTGGGGGCCAGCTGCGGGCGGGGCAGGCGCCTTCACCCCTGCCCTCCCTCCCCAGCCCCTCCCCACACCTCTCGTTCCTGCCACAATATTCTCCAGCTCCCCAGCCTGGCGAGGGCCCCGTCCTGGCAGGGCTTGGCTGCCAGTGCGCCGCGCTCTCGCCGAGAACGGTTGCCACGGGGGCGGAGCCACAGTGCAGCAGGGAGGGCGCCGGCCTCGCACACGGCCGCTGGGGTTCGATCCCTGGCATCCCGTACGTTCCCCTGAGCACCGCCAGCAGTGATTCCTGAGTGCAGAGCCAGGTGGAACCTCTGAGGGGCTGGAGCAATAGCACAGCAGGGAGGGCGTTTGCCTTGCACGCGGCCGAGCCGGGTTTGAATCCCAGCATCCCATAGGGTCCCTTGAGCACCACCAGGAGTAATTCCTGAGTGCATCACCGGGTGTGACGCAAAAAAAAAAAAAAAAAAGACAGATGGAACCTCTGAGTATTGCCACGTGTGGCCCAAAAAGCAAAAATAGAGAGAGAGAGACTGTTCAGGAGTACAGGATGGCGGCCCCCCCCGCCCCCCGGCCTGCTGACGCCCCTCCCGTGCCCGCCGCAGGTGTGTGGGCTGTGAGGTGGTGCTGTCGGGCATCGAGGAGCAGGTGAGCCGCGCCAACCAGCAGAAGGAGCAGCAGCTGGGCCTGAAGCAGCAGATCGAGAGCGAGGTGAGGCGGCAGTCGAGCTGGGTGGTGACCCCGGGGCTCGGGAGGCTCGGGAGGTCCCGTTGGCCATCACACCCCCGCCCCCCCATAGGTCGCCAACCTTAAGAAGACCATTAAAGTGACGACGGCCGCCGCCGCCGCCGCCACCTCTCAGGACCCCGAGCAGCACCTGACGGAGCTGCGGGAACCGGCCCCCGGCACCAGCCAGCGGCAGCCCAGCAAGAAGGCGTCCAAGGGCAAGGGGTGAGCCGCCCGGGGCACCCCGCACCCCCTCCACTCGGGGCCGAGGGGCTCCCTGCAGCCCCCGTCTCTCTCTCTCTCTCTCCCCCCCCCCCCCGCCAGGCTCCGTGGGAGCGCCAAGATCTGGTCCAAGTCGAACTGAAGAGACTGTGGTTTCCGCCGTGGGCATCTGGGCTTCCACCCGCCGGCCCGCCCCCCCAGGAGCCCGCCGAGGGCCTTCCTGTGCCCCTGGTCAGCTGATAATTCTCCGTTCCTGCCCCACCGCCTCCCTCCTCTCCCCACCCCAAGCGTAGACAGGAGACGAGTACAAGTCATGCTTGTGTTGGCACCTGCCGTTGGACGCGACTCTCTTATTTGCCCCCCCCTGCCCGCCCCCTCCTGCTCCCCGCCACCCTCTCCCCCTGCTACTCAGGCCATCGAGTAGGTGGGGCTGCCCTGTCGCCCTGGCAGCCTCCCCCCACCCCGCATGCCTCGCCTCCGACCCACTCCAGCCCCCGGCTTGTCTAGGCAGCCTCTCGGGAGCCAGCCGGTGCCCCCTGGGCACCCACCCCGAGTCCTGGGACCGGCTCTGCCACCCTCGGAGCCCAGAGTCCTTCCCGAGACAGTTCTGGCCTTCCTTGGCTCTCCCCTCCCATCCGGCCCTGGGCGCCGCCCCCCGCTCCCCTCCCTGGGAAGGGCCCTGTCTCTTGAGGTTGCCAAGAGATGGTTCTTTCTTGGCCCCTGCTAGCCTGAAAAAGCCCGATGGCAATCACGGAAGGGCTTCTCTCGACTTCCTTGGGTGAATTGGAAGGGGAAAGGAAGGGGAACGAGGATTGTATTAAAAAAAGAAAAGCAAAGTATATATACATAAGCCTATATATATAACGTGAGACAGAAATAAATCTATGAGACGTCTATCTGCAAGCACGCCCCGAGCTGGGTATCTTCTGTCTTTGATGGCTCTGGGTGGGAAGGACGCTCATTTCCAGTCCACACACATAGTCAAGTTTGGGGGATAAAAAGAGAACCAGGAGCCAGAGAAAGAGTTACAGTGGGTAGGCGCTGGCCTTGCACACAGCCGACTCGGGTTTGAGTCTCAGCATCCTGTATGGTCCCTCAGCGCCCTGTGATTTCTGAGTGCAAAGCCAGGAATAAGTCCCACACCAAAACAAAAGAGGAGGGGCCTGAGCGATAGCACAGCGGGTAGGGAGTTTGCCTTGCCCGAGGCCGACCCGGGTTCGATCCTCGGCATCCCATATGGTCCCCCAACCACTGCCAGGAGTAATTCCTGAGTGCAAAGCCAGGAGTAACCCCTGAGCATTGCTGGGTGTGACCCAAAAAGAAAAAAACAAAATAAAAAAAAAAAAAAAGAGGACCAGAGACTTAGGTGCCAAGTCCTGGCCTAGGTCCCTGGAGGTGTATTCTTGGCCAGGGTGGCGGCGCCAGCGGGAGGCACAGGCTTAGCACGAGTGAGGACCGGAGTTCTGTCCCCCGCACCAGAATTCTCTTCCTACGGCCACTGAGGGTGTCTTCTCTTAAGCCCAGTAGGGATGGGAGAGATCGTACAGCGGGTAAGGCACTGACCCCACTGTACTGCCCTTGTGTGCAGCTGACCCCGGTTCAACTTCCTGACAGCGCATATGGTCCCTGAGCTTAGAGCCAGAGCGAAGGACCGAGAAACCAGTCAGAGTGACAGCACAGCTGGCACGGTGCTGGCCTTGCACGTGACTGGCCAGGGACTGACCCCTGGCACCACAGAAGGTCCCCGAGCCCAGCACAGAGCCAAGACAGACCCCAGTTCAGTCCCTGGCGTCACACTGCCCCTGGGCATGGCTCTTGGGCCCCTGAGCACCACGGTGGTGACCTGTGCCATCACTGGGCAGCCTAACTGGCCAGGTAGCACTGGCAGTGGCCCCTTGGCCACCTGAGCAGTTTCCGGAAGCTCCCTGTGCACCCCCATGCCTAAAATCCAGAGAAATGACGGAGGTGAGGTGCTGACCTTGCACACAGCTGACTCCAGTTTGGTCCCCAGCACCACACAGGAACCCCCCAAGCACTGCCAGAGTCACTCCTAAGCACAGAGCCAGGAGTGACCCAAAGCTAAAAAAGAAAGAAAACATCAAAGAATAAGCCATGGCCCGTGGATGAGACTCAAGCGGCAGGGGACGTGGCCAGCATGTGTGAAATGTACAGTTCACTCCTAGCACTGCACGGCCACCACTGGGTGTGGCCCCTCTTCAAAAGAAAAAGCGGGGGGGGGGGGGCGCTGGAGCTATAGCACAGCGGTTGGGTGTTCGCCTTTCACACCTCGGACCCGAGTTCGATTCCTCCACCCCTCTCTGAGAGCCCGGCAAGCTCCCCGTGCGTATTGGATATGCCAAAAACAGTAACAATAAGTCTCTCAATGAGAGATGTTACTGGTGCCCGCTTGAACAAATCGAGCAACAGGGCGACAGTGACTACAGTGCTTCTAAGACAGTCACAATATCAATATTTAAAAAAAAAAGAAAAAGCAGGGGGGCTGGAGTGATAGGACAGTGGGGAGGGCGTTTGCCTTGCACACAGCCGACCAAGGTTCAATTCCCAGTATCCCATATGGTCCCCCGAGCACCGCCAGGAGTAACTCCTTAGTGCAGAGCTGGGAGTAACCCCTGTGCACCGCCGGCTGTGACCCAAAACATAAAAAGAAAAAGCAAGACTGGAGCGATAAGGACAGTGGGGAGGGTGTTTGCTTTGCACAGGGCCAACCCGGGTTAGAGTCCCAGCATCCCATATAGTCCCCCGAGCACTGCCAGGAGTAACCCCTGAGCATCACTGGGTGTGACCTAAAATGCGAAAAAGAAAAAGCCTTGGGCACTCTTCCCTTCTGCAGCCTTGGCTGAAGTGGTAACTGCCCCAGTGAAATTCAATTCGTTCATGACTCCTGACTAGAGCAAGAACCGTAAGAGGCATTGCAACGCACATTTGTAGGAAGGTCACGTCTTCCCCTCTTTCCGGAGAGCTGAGAAGTAGAATGTGTGGTCCGTGCCCGTCCGGAAGACAATGGTGTTCAGGAGACCAGGGGCCACTGCAAAGGTCAGCAAATTGGCAGAGCAGCCCAGGTTTTCAGGAAGAAATACGTCATCTATGTTGAGTCCGGACTGAGGTGATAGCACAACGGGGAGGGCGTTTGCCTTGCACGTGGCTGCCCCGGGTTCGATTCTTCCGCCCCTCTCGGAGAGCCCGGCAAGTTCCCGAGACTCTCCTGCCCGCACGGCAGAGCCTGGCAAGCTCCCCGTGGCGTATTCGATATGCCAAAAACAGTAACAAGTCTCACAATGGAGACGTGACTGGTGCCCGCTCGAGCAAATTGATGAACAGCAGGGCGACAGTGTGACAGTGCTATGTTGAGTCCAGCGGGAGAAGGCCAGTGGCACAGTGGTCTGTCTGAGCAGTCACCCCCGTAAGGTGGTTATCACTAGACCAAAACAGGACAAAGAGCTCGAAAAGACGCTTGAATGCAAAGCGAAGCCTCACCACGCAGGAAAGGAGGGAAAAGGACAAATACAAGGAAGAAACACTTGAGAAGATGAAGATGCAGGAACCACGACATCGTATATGCAGCTTGATTAAAAACTGTACAATCTTAAAAGTCTCTGGAGCTAAAAATAACCATTGGTCGGGGCTGGAGTGATAGCATAGCGGGTAGGGCGTTTGCCTTGCACGCAGCCAACCCGGGTTCAAATCCCAGCATCCCATATGGTCCCCTGAGCACTGCCAGGAGTAATTCCTGAGTGCAGAGCCAGGAGTAACCCCTGTGCATCGCCGGGTGTGACCCAACAACAACAAAAAAATAAATAAAAATAAAAATAACCGTTGGTCATAGGTAAGCCTTCTGCGGTATTTTATCAAATCTCGTTAAGGAGAGATTCGATATTCTTGTTTATTTTTTGGTTCTGGGGCCACATCTGGCAATGCTCAGGAGTTACTCCTGGCTCTGTGCTCAGGGATCACTCCATGCAGGGCTTGGGGGAACCACATGGGGCGTTGGGAATTGAACCCCGGTCTTCCAGGCTCAAGAGCGCTACCCACTGTACTATCGCCCCACCCCGAGATTAGAGTCTTTGCTTAGGTGATGGTTCCAACGTGGAGCGCTAGAAAGGATTTTAGAGGGGTAGGGTAAGCTCTGGCAGGGACAAATCACCCTGAAGCGGGTGCATAGAATACAAAGAAGTGCCTTATCTCCTGTAGTGTCACTCCACCCTGCTTTTACAAGGCCTGCGTGACAACTGCCAGAGCAGCCGTTCCTCACCGGCTCCCTGGGACCCTTCCGTACCAGAATGGCCCTCCTGGGGCCGGAGCAGTGTGGTCAGCTGTGAACTGAGCACTTTCCAGAGAACGGCCTGCGGGTCTGAGGCAGGCCACGTCCTGCGGGTCACAGAGTGAAGGAAGCAAGTGCCTGTGTGCCAGTACCCTGCGCTTTTTTTTTTTAAGGCCACACCTAGGGGCCGGAGTGATAGCACAGCGGGTAGGGCGTTTGCCTTGCACGTGGCCGACCTGGGTTTGATCCCCGGCATCCCATATAGTCCCCCAAGCACCGCCAGGAGTAATTACTGAGTGCAAAGCCAGGAGTAACCCCTGAGCATCACTGGGTGTGACCCAAAAAGCAAAAAAAATTTAAAAAATTAAAAAATAAAGGCCACACCTAGCAGTGTTTAGGGGTTATCCTGACTCTGCTCTCAGGAGTCACTCAGGGTGGTACTTAGGGGACCGTGTGGGATACCAGGGATCGAACTCAGGTCGGCCGCGTGCCAAGCAAGTGCCTTTCCGCTGTGCTGTACTCTTCCCTAGTCCGTGCCCTATGCTTTTGTTCCCATCTCCTGCCCCCAGTGCTGGGTGGTGCCATGGTGGGGGTGCAAGGCAGAGGTGCGGCAGGTCTGTAATTGGGACGTCCTGAAAACAGGGAGATAAAGTCTGGCTCTTGGACCACGGTGGGGCCAAGAGGATCGAGGCAGGGGCTGGAGCGATTGCACAGCGGGGAGGGCGTTTGCCTTGCACGAGGCTTACCCAGATTCAATCCCAGCATCTCAGATGTTCCCTCAAGGACCGCCAGGAGTCACCCCTGAGTATCACTGGGTGTGACCCCAAAAAGCCAAAAAAAAAATGAAGCAGAGACCCTAATTTCTGATTTCTCTGATGCCTTAATGCTTCCCCCACCTCCCCCACCACAGTAGAGATAGTCAAATTCCATCTTTCTGGCCATAGGATGGAGAAGGGAAGCCTCGAAGACAGGACATCAGAACACTGCCCGGGGGCTGGAGCGATAGCACAGCGGGAAGGGCATTTGCCTTGCACGGGCTGACCTGGGTTTGATTGCCAGCATCCCATAGGGTCCCCTGAGCACCGCCAGAAATGATTCCTGAGTGCAGAGCCAGGAGTAACCCTTGAGCATCGCCGGGTGTGACCCAAAAGGCAAAAATAAATAAAGAAATAATAAAACCAGAACAGTGCCTGAAACGGAACAGTGCCGCAGTTTGCACGGGCCTGGCTGGCCCAAGCCCTGTGAATGCAGCTGTAGAGCGACCCGCTGGCCGCTAGGTGGCGCACAGGCCGGGCGGGGGTCACCAGACCCGGGCGGGGCGCCCAAACTTGGGAAATGAAACTTGGATCCCGATGCGAAGTGGGCAGGTGACTCTGGACTCTCACCCGCTCCTCCCAGCAAGCTTGTCCGAAGGGGCTTTCACGAGGCCCAGCGACTCCAAACAGCATTTGAAAGTATCTGCGGTCCGATTTGAAATTACACAGCGCACAAAGAATTCCCCGGGGAAGGAGTCAGCACCCCCCACCTCCGCCCCCCCACGACCCCGGTGTTTGAATTTGAATTTAAAGCAAAGACTCGGCAGCAGGGGCTGGAGTGATAGATAGCACGGGGGGAGGGCGTTTGCCTTGCACGTGGCTGGCCCGGATTCTAATCCCAGCATCCCGTATGGTCCCCTGAGCACCGCCAGGAGTAATTCCTGAGTGCAGAGCCAGGAGTAACCCCTGTGCATCGCCGGGTGTGACCCAAAAAGAAAAGAAAAAAAAAAAAAAGACTCTGGCAGCAGCTGGTTGGTATAATCAGACTGGAGAAAGGAAGGGCGGAGAGAGCCCCTGAAATGGAAAGATTTGTCGAAACGGAGACACGTTGTTTCTATTTGTTGAGACTGAGATATCAACAGATATTAACAAAGGAAGAGAAGATAAAAAAGAACCAGAAGAACCAGAAGATGTTCATTTTAGAACTGAAAAATAACAGTTACCAAATTAAATATTTACTGGATGCGTGCAAGAGCCAAAGGGAGATGACAGAGAACTTTGAAGTTAGATCAATAAAAATTGTGCAACCTGAACAGGCAAAAAAGGATTAAAAATTTTTTAAAGGCCGGTGCCTCAGGGGTCAGGTGGATAATACCAAAATGTCTTAACTTGGCATCAAGGTGAGGGGAAAAAGGATAAAGCCGAAACATTAGGTAGGTTATGGGGGCCAGAGAGATAGCTCCAGGCTTAAGGCACTTGCCTTGCATCAGGCTGTCTCAAGTTTGATTGCACCAGGGGGTTCTACATTATGCATAGACCCAGAAATAGCCCCCCAGTACCTTGAGGTATAGCCTAATTCCCCTCCCCCCAAAAAAGTAGAACATCAAACTGACTATATCAGGAAAGAAGAAAGATCTCAAGCAACCAACTTATGAGTCTATCTTGAGAAAGTAACAGAGAAGAACAAAAATAAAGTCAAAAGGGAAAATAGCAACAGAAGTTAAATGAAATTGAAGACAGAAAAATTGGATTTAAGAAACCAAAATTGGATTCTTTTTTTTTTTCTTTCTTTCTGGGTCACACCTGGCGATGCACAGGGGTTACTCCTGGCTCTGCACTCAGGAATTACCCCTGGCAGTGCTCAGGGGACCATATGGGATGCTGGGATTCTAACCAGGGTTGGCCACATGCAAGGCAAACGCCCTACCCCTCCCCGATGTGCTATCGATCCAGCCCCCAGAATTGGATTCTTTGAAATGCTCAGTAAACTAATGACATACTGATTAAAGAAAAAGAGGTAAGGCACAAATAATCAGTGTATTTAGAGGAGATGGACCAATTTCTTGAAAGCCATAAGCTACCAAAACACCCATGGAAAGAGGTAAGTATAAGATATACAGCTATAAAACTGTAGCACTCTCATCCCATTGTTCATTGATTTGCTTGAGCGGGCACCAGTAACGTCTCCTTTGTGAGACTTGTTACTGTTTCTGGCATATGAAATATGCCACGGGGAGCTTGCCAGGCTGTGCGGGCGGGAGAATCTCGGGAACTTGTCGGGCTCTCCGAGAGGGACAGAGGAATCAAACCTGGGTCGGCCTCGTGCAAGGCAAATGCCCTTTGGAAAAAATATGGTTCTCTAAAAACTAGGAATTGACCTTACATCTGATCCATCAATTCCGCTCCTGAGGAAAACACTGCAGAAAAGACATTTGCAGTCCCATGCAGCCCAGTCCACAATAACAAAATCTGGAAACTCCAAAGTGTGTGTGTGTGTGTGTGTGTGTGTGTGTGTGTGTGTGTAAAATGAAACACTGCGTGGAAATGAAAAGATGAAATCATGAGGCTGGAGCGATAGCAGAGCGGGGAGGGTATTTGCCTTACAACCCGGGTTCGATTCCCAACATTCCATAGAGTCCCCCGAGCACTGCCAGGAATGATTCCTGAGTGCAGAGCCAAGTTGTGACCAAAAAAGAAAAAAAAAAATCATGCAAGTTGCTGCTACTAAGTAGATAGATTTATTGAATATCTTGGTGATTGACGTTAGTCTGAAGAGAGGGACAGAGAATTATCTCTCTCCTATGCCGGATATAAAGAAACATGGGAAGAGAATAACAAATGCCCAAAGGGGGCAGAAAGGAAGAGCATGAGGGCTGGTCTTCAGTAGGAAGCTTGCCACTACTGGGGGTCAGCTGGGGGGGGGGGGGGCCTGGGACAACAGCCAGGAAAATGGTTACTCTGGAGGAGGGGTGGTGCTGGAAGGCCCTAAGGTGTTAGGCAAGAAACAGTATCAGTAACTGTATTGCAAGCAGCAGTACCTAAAAGGTTTAAAAGAAAGTTCCTTGCCAGTAGAAGCAGACTGGGGGTGGACAGGAAACAGGGAAGGGTGAAGGAAGTGAAAGGATTGGTCTGAAACTCAACCCTGAATAACTTTGTAAATCACCAATAACTTTGTAAATCACAATTGAAAAACAAAAGTGCCTGTCCAGGAGGCAGCTGGGGGTGAGGGGAGGGGAGGACCAGGGGACCACGGCGGAGGGAAGCTGACACGAATGCTGAGATCTGTGTGGGAACATGGTGCCCCCGAAATTCTACTATTGTTACATGTGTAAATCCTGAGGCCTACATACATTTTTTTCTTTCAGCAAAAACAATGAGATCTTTGGGAAAGAAAAAGAATTTTAAAAAGAGAGAAAGCTGGGAGGCTGGAGCCATAGCACAGTGGGGAGGGCTTTTGCCTTGCACGCGGCCAACCCGGGTTCGATTCCCAGCATCCCATATAGTCCCCTGAGCACCACCGGGAGTAATTCCTGAATGCAAAGCCAGGAGTAACCCCTGAGCATTGCAGGGTGTGACCCAAAAAGCCAAAAAAAAAAAAAGAGAGAGAGAGAGAGAGAGAAAGAACGCTGGGTGGGGCTGGAGCAATAGCACAGCGGGGAAGGCGTTTGCTTGCCTTGCACGCAGTGGACCAGGGTTCGATTCCCAGCATCCCATAGGGTCCTCTGAGCACCGCCAGGAGTAACTCCTAAGTGCAGAGCCAGGAGGAACCCCGGTGCATCACCAGGTGTGACCCAAAAAGCAAAAAAAAAAAAAGAGAGAGAGAAAGCATAAAGGACCCTGCTTGCTACAGTGTCTCAGCCCAGCTGAGGGGTAGGACAGGAGCCAGCACTACTTCCCGTTTCGCAGACAGGCCCTTACAGCCAGACCTGGAGGCTGAGTAGGTGGAGTCCCAACTCCCCTGGGGCCTTCTTCCCTCAAGCCATGCTCTCGCTGTGCCCCCCCCCCACCCCTCGTAAAAAACCTCTGGCAGGAGCAATTGGGGGAGAGCCCCTGCACCTCTCCCCATCAGCCACCCGGGTTCAAGGGGCGATGGTCCCACGCTGCTCTCCCAGATGGGGCAGCCCGGGCCATGGGAAAAGAGGGCCAGGCCGGTTGACTGATCAGCTGCCGTTTATTCCATTCTCCCCACACGCCTGTTCCAGCCTCTCTGATCTCCCCATTTCTCCTCTCTCCTCTCCCTCCCCCACTCTTGCTTCCTCTTTCTCCCTAGCCCCTCACTCCTCCATCCCTGCTCTCTGGATTCTCCTTCTTCCCCATCAGTCTCTCCCCCTACTTTCTCTCTCCACCTTGCCCCCTGGGCTATACCCAGTCCGGTAGCAAAATCAACATAAGAAAGCCCTTGGAGGGGGGGCCACCAGGTTCACAGGAAACACCACCTAGGGCATTCCAAAGCCCTTCCTGACTGCCCACAGGCAAAATACCTCTGAAGGGGTTTTTCTCCTTTCCTCAGTCCAAAAACTCCATCAACATCTTAATACTAGTTATTTTTGTGTGGACACAGAAGAGATACCTTGAGGCTTGCAGGGCAGCTCTCCTGGGAACATCTTGCGCTCAGGTTAGAACCTTAGCAGGGTCCAAATCTAGTTATTACTTACTTTTTGGATCATGACAGCATCTGTCCATGACCAAGCTCTTAACTTATAGTTAAGCATTAGGCACTTTGGCCAGGCCCATCTCTATGCCAGGGTAGCACATAACTTACCGCTTGACCTCTTGCCCTGGGTCCATCCCTTCCCTCGTAGGGACCCTGCTTTTGGGGGTGCTAGGAAGTAAGGGCAGCTGAGGCTTAGGTCGAGAGAACAGATGCCCAGGAGGAAAATACAATGTGGAGTTAAATGACTCCCAGGTTACAAAGCATAGCATTTGCTAAGTCTTCCTGTGTCTATACAAAAGGACAAGGCTCTGAATAAACTATGCAAAGGACTCAAGGAGAAGAGAAAAACAATATTTACAAGAAGTTACAAATAAACACAGAGGAAAGTTCCCAATAAACCTAAACTACCTGAGGCTATGTTATCCTACACCGCTCCCCCAGTTGTTGTTTTTTTTTTCCTTTTTGGGTCACACCTGGTGATGCTCAGAAGTTACTCCTGGCTCTGCACTCAGGAATTGCTCCTGGCTGTGCTCAGGGGACCATATGGGATGCTGAGAAGAACCTGGATTGGCCACGTGCAAGGCAAATGCCCTCCTGGTGGTTACACTATCACTCTGGCCCCACCCTCCATCCTTTTAGGCACTGTGATTTGCAATATTGTTATGTTCTTTGCTCTCTCTCTCTCTCTCTCTCTCTCTCTCTCTCTCTCTCTCTGTCTCTCTCTCTCTCATCCCACATTTTTCTTAGAATTAGCATCCTCCTTGAATAAAACTATTTTACTCCACTCCCCACTCTAAAAAAAAAAGAAAAGAAGAAAATAAAAATAACCTTGCCTACCTGGGGATGTAACTCAGAGATGGAGCACTTGTCTTGCATATATGAGGCTCTGGGTTTGATCCCTGATACCAAAGGGGAAGGAGGAGGAATCTTTTCTTTTAAATTTATTTTTATTCGGGGGCCACGCCCAGCCATGCTCAGGGTTGACTCCTGACTCTGGCTTGGTTCAAGGGACCATAGGGGGTACCAGAGATCAAACCTGGATCAGCCCTGTGCAAGACAAGTGCCCTGCTGTATTATCACTCCTGCCAGACGGAGGACGGAGGAGGGGAGGTCCCAGAGTCTTAGCTAAGTGATGGCACTAGGTCTTACTCACACCCATCTAATTTCATAATTTCACTCCTCTCTAATTCTACCAAGTGTCAACCTCTTCCACCCTCTAATTTTCTGGGTGGGAAATAATCTGAGTCTGCCTGGTCGTGTCTTCTGGACATCTGCTGGTCTGAGGGTGAAAGAGAGGCCAGTGGGGATAAAGGATGGCCCAGAAAGAAATGCCCACCTTGCTTCTGCTGATGGCAGAAAGATGGAGAAACACTGAGACCTCCGAAAGGCATGAAGGTGTCTTTTTTTTTTTTTTTTTTTTTGCTTTTTGGGTCACACCTGGCGATGCACAGGGGTTCCTCCTGGCTCTGCACTCAGGAATTACCCCTGGCGGTGCTCAGGGGACCATATGGGATGCTGGGATTCAAACCCGGGTTGGCCGCATGCAAGGCAAACACCCTCCCCACTGTGCTATCGCTCCAGCCCCATGAAGGCGTCTTTGGAGAAAATCTTTGAGATGCAGAATCCCAGGTCCCACAGGGCTGGCTTCACTGGGACAGGAGGCGCCACTGCTAAAGCAAAGGCCTTACTAAGTTTATCAAAAGAAGATCTGGGGCTGGAGTGATAGCACAGTGGGTAGGGCGTTTGCCTTGCACGCAGCCGACCCAGGTTTGATTCCCGGCATCCCATATGGTCCCCTGAGCACCGCCAGGAGTAATTCCTGAGTGTAGAGCCAGGAGTGACCCCTGTGCATCGCTAGATCTGACCTAAAAAGAAAAAAAAAAAAGGATCATGGTAGGGGGTAGGCAGAGCCTTAGTACAGGCAGACGGGGGCGTTTGCCTTGCATGCGGCTGACCCCAGGTTCCATTCCTCACATCCCTCATGGTCCTCCAAGCACCGTCAGGAGGACTTCCTCAGCAGAGAGCCAGAAATAAGCCTGAGCATCCCTGGGTGCAAGCCCCCTAAAAAAGACCATTAACACCTCCAAACACCCCCCCAACAGCAACAAACTCTGGGGGGCAGTGGAGAGAACTGCATGCGGGAATAGCCTTTGGCACACCTCTGCGTCCTCTCTCACTTGAGGGCGCCTTTCCCCATCCCAGAAAAATTGCCCGCGTGCATCTTGGGGATTTTCCACAGGTCTTCCTGGGATGTGTACTTCGACTCACTCCATTCTACAAAGCCCGCAGTGTTCTTTCTGGAATGCATAACTCATATCCTCTTTCCTCCCCTCATTCCCAAATAAATTTATTTACTTCACTGTCTCCTTCTGGAAATCTTTTGAGGGAAGGTGATGAATCTGGGAAGCCTGAGGATTTTTTTTTTTTTTTTTTTTTTGCTTTTTGGGTCACACCCGGTGATGCACAGGGGTCACTCCTGGCTCTGCACTCAGGAATTACCCCTGGCGGTGCTCAGAGGACCCTATGGGATGCTGGGAATCAAACCTGGGTTGGCCCCGTGCAAGGCAAATGCCCTCCCCGCTGTGCTATGGCTCCAGCTGAGAAGGATTTAAAAGACTGATTCTTCTGAGGGCTGGAGTGATAGCACAGTGGGGAGGGCGTTTGCCTTGCGCGTGGCCAAGCCGGGTTCGATTGCCAGCACCAGGAGTAATTCCTGAATGCAAGTAACTGCTGAGCATCACTGGGCGTGACCCAAAAAGCAAAAAAAAAAAAAAAAGCAGTGGCAGGAATTGAACCCAGGTTGGTGGCATGCAAGGCAAGTGCCTTACCTGCTATACTCTATCTCTGCCCTCCCCCCTCCCCCCGACTACACTCACTATATCACCTCGCCAGCTCCGAAGCAGCCACCCCTCCCAGCCAGTGTGTGTCTAGGTGCCCCCTGGGTGCACAGATACAGGCACTGTCCCGTCACCCGGTCCCGCTACCCACAGCGGCTGAATCACCTTGACCTCCATCCTCTGGGATTCCTAGAATCTTCACCCCACTGGGCTGCCCTGTCATCTGAGTCACGCGATGGGCAAGCCCGCCCACTTCCCCATACTTCCGGCAGCCACGCCCAGGGAAGCTCATCTACTGACCTTGTTCCAGACACTCATAAATAAATCTTGAAAGAGATCAACTAGCTGCAAAAGCTTCTCGGATACCCGTGCCCCGGCTGAGATCTCCCCCACACCAAAGCCACCCCCCCGGCCTCTGGCCGGGCTGACCAGTCCAGTTGAATATTCTGGATTTTCTGGAGGGACCTCTCAAACTCTACTACCCTTACATCCCTGTAAGGTGCACAGCAGACAGGATGGGATGTAACGCAAGAGCCAACCAATGTGGACTAACAAAAACATTCACACAGGGCCAGAGCAATAGGAGAGTGGGGAGGGCGTTAGCCTTGTACAGGGCAGACCTGGGTTCGATCCCCGCCATCCCATAGGGTCCCCCCAACACCACCAGGAATAGTTCCGGAGTGCGAGCCAGGAGTAACCCCTGAGCATAGCTGGGTGTGACCCAAAAAGCAAAAATAAAATAAAATAAACACAAAAGGTTTTTTAAACCTTTAAACAGTAAACCCTCAGACAAGGACTCCAAGGTGAGATACAACTCTTTTCACAAATTTTCCTCTACAGCATTTTTTTTTTCCTTTTTGGGTCACACCCAGCGATGCTTAGGGTTTTCTCCTGGCTCTGCACTCAGGAAATTACTCCTGGCGGTGCTCAAGGGACCCTATGGGTTGATGGGAATTGAACCCGGGTCGGCCGCGTGCAAGGCAAACCCACTGTGCTCCAGCCCCTCAGAAATATATTTTGATCATCCCATTAGCCTTTGAGTGGCAACAAGCATCATCATCATCCCTTGAATTTCTCGAGCGGTCTCAGTGCTGTCTCCATTCGTCCTAGCCTGGAGTCCTTAAAAGCCTCTCTTTACACATCCTTTCCAATGGTGCCGCATTGGAGGCTCTTTCAGGGTCAGGGGAATGAGACCCATCCTTGAGTGGTAACAAGCAAGTAAAATGAATCACGGAGGGCCTGCTTCCAGGGCAGGGCTGAGGGGGGGTTGGGAAAAGAGACAACAGCGCAGGGAAGGCGACATGGTGGTGGGGGTGGATGTTGGAGTATGAAAGTCTGTAACAGATCATCACGAACAACTTTGTAAACCACGGTGTTTAGATAAAGTGGGAAAAGAATCCCTGTTATGCCACTTGACCAGTCCTCGTTCCTAGCTCTGGGCCCGGCCCTGGACTAGGATGGAGTGCCTGGGGAAGCTCAAGTTCATCTCTGCTCATTAAGCCACGAGCAGTAGTTCAAGTCTCTGCTTAGCCATGGGTGATGTGGGGAGCGGGGTAAGGGGGAGAGCTTTCTTTCTCTGCAGGGACCCACAGCCTGCCCTCCTCCCCACCACTCCATTGCTCGAGGACAGAAGATTGTTCATTAACCCAATGGATGAAGTGTTTCTTGTTATGGGGCTAGAGGGATAGCACAGCGGGTAGGGCGTTTGCCTTGCATGCGGCAGACCCGGGTTCGAATCCCAGCATCCCATATGGTCCCCTGAGCACCGCCAGGGGTGATTCCTGAGTGCATGAGCCAGGAGTGACCCCTGTGCATTGCTGGGTGTGACCCAAAAAAAGCAAAAAAAAAAAAGTGTTTCTTGTTTTGGGTCATGCCCAGTGGTACTCAGGACTTAGTCCTGGCTCTGGGCTCAGGGATCATTTCTGGAGGGTCTGGGCACCGTAGGCAGTGCCTGGGATCCAACCCAGGTAAGCCGTGTGTAAGGGAAGTGCCCCGCCCACAGTACCATGGCTACAGCCCAGGACGGAGGTTTTTAATGTTTGATTTTGCTTGGGGACCACATCTGGAGATGCTTAGAAGTCACTCCTGGCTCTGTACTCGGGGACCACTCACGGCGGTACTCAGGGTACCCTATGGGATGCTGGGTATCGAACCCAGGTCGGCTACATTCTAAGGCAAGTGCTTTATCCACTGTACTATCCCTCCAGTCTGAATGGGTTTTCATGACGAGCAATCTCCAGACTCTGAGGCCGCGGCACCACGAGCTAAGCTCCCGAGAGGACCAGTGTGACCCATTTTGCCCGGCCGCGTTTGGCCAGAATGACCAGCGTGAGAAACCGGAGCGCCTGTCCCCCGTCCTCCAGCGTGGCTCAGGTTCCAGCTCGGTTTCATCGCTTGGGCTCGGATTCCCGGCCCCGAGGGTGGGGGGCTCTGGAGAATGCTGATGAGCAGAGTTCCTGCCCCCAGCTAGCTCCCTCCTGCCCCGGCTCCACCCCAAGTGGCCTGACCACAGTCCAGGGAAGAGCCGTGCCCCGGGGGCCAGGGACAACCAAGACCTGACGCTGAGCGATGCCCTACATTCCCGCCCAAGTTTCAGCCAAGGCCGGGGGGAGCGCCAGCAAGGCAGCTGCTCCCACCTTCCCTCCTGGGCCCTGGCCCTGGCCCTGGCGAGTCCAGCTGCTTCTCACCTGCCAGGCCTCTGCCAGTCCCCCGGGGCTGGACCGAAGACTCACCGAGGGGCTGGAGAGACAGTACTTGCCTTAGACGTGGCTGACCTGGGTTCGATCCCTGGCGTCCTGTCCGTACCGCCAGGACTAAATTCCTACCGCAGAGCCAGGAGTAACCCCTGAGCAGCGCCCCAGGGTGGCCCAGGGACAGAAAACAAAAGGAATTGCCAAAATATGGAAAAGCAAAAAGCAGTGCCCTACGGATGGGCACTGAGGAGGCACAGCAGCAGGCAGAGCTTGCCTTGCATGCAGCCGGCCTGGACTCAATCCCCGGCACCCCAGGAGGTCACCCAAGCCCTGCCAGGAGTGATCACTCAGAGCCAGGAGCAAGCCCTGAGCACAGTTGTGCGTGGCCAGGGGGCGCTGGAGGTAAGGCATCTGCCATGCCTGTGGCCGCAGTCCTGGCCCGAATCCCCAGCACCATGTATGATGTATGGTCCTGAGCACAGGGCCAGAAGCAGCCCAAGCACCTCCAGGTGTGACCCCAAGGCCGCTTTTTTTTTTTTTTTTTTCAGTTTTTGGGTCACACCGGGTGATGCTCAGGGGCTACTCCTGGCTCTGCACTCAGGAATTACTCCCGGCGTGGGGGACCATATGGGGTGCTGGGTATCCTAACCCAGGTTGGCCGTGTGCAAGGCAAATGCCCTACCTGCTGTGCTATCACTCCGGCCCCGACCCCCCGCCCTGTAACACCATCCTCCCCCCAAAAGAATACGCCGAAGGGAAGCTGAGAAGAGGAGGAGGCAGAGAGCAGAGGCAAAGAACAAAAGTCAAGCCGGAATCTTCCAGGATCTTTTTTTTTTCTCTCCATTCTCCTTTATTCCATAAACACCTAGTTACAAGTTGCACAAAACGAAAATGTCAGGCGGAGAGGGTGGCGGGGCAGGCTTCTGTGATGGGCCGGGCCGGGGAATCCGTCCTCTCCTTCCACACACGGCCCTGGACGTGGGAGCTGAGGACGGGGTGGGCCGGGGCCCAGGGCGGCCGAGGGGGGAGGGCGGAGGCAGCCCTGACAGCCCAGGGTCCCCCCAGGCCCCTGCCAAGGTGGGGTCGGGGGTCGCCTGGGGAAGGTGAGGCAGGCCAGAGGTGGGTAAGCAGCAAAATGAAAAGTCAAGTTAGTGGATACAGGAGAAGGGGAGTTCTCTCGTGGGAAGGGGGTGGTGAGGGGCAGAGTGGGGCGGGGGGCAGCGAAGGCCCTCCTCCGGCCCCCCAGGGAGGGCGGGGGCCGGCTTGCTTGTTAATTTAATATTAAATCGGGAGCGGGAGTGGAGGGAACAAAGTTATTTCAAGGGAGGTTTGCTCAGCCTCTCAGCCTGTACCTGGAGGGAGGGAGGAAGGGAGGGAGAAGAATGGAAGACAAAGCGTCAGGGCGGGGAGCGGCCCCCCCCACACCAACACCAGGAGTCAGGGTGCCATTCCCCGACTCCGGGGTGACCCCGGCCAGCTAACACAGATGCTGTGCGGGAGTCTGCCGGATGGCGGGGGTCCGGGCCCAGCGTGCCAGACGTGCCCCCCCACCCCCTGTTCCTTACCCTCCGACCCCTCGGGGACTCACAGGAGAGGCCGAGGGCGCTGGGCCCTCACCAGTCGTAGCGCCGGGACTGTCGGGAGGGGGAGTCCTCGGGTCCCTGGATGGCCAGGCGGGGCGGCCCCCCCTCGGTCCTCCGGCCCCCACCCCCAGGGGCCTCGTGCCGGCGAAATTCCAGGGGGCGCTGCTGCCGAAACCGGGACGTCTCCCGCCGCCACTCGTCATCGAAGGCCGCGGCCTCACCTGCCAGGGGAAGCAGGGGGAGGACGGGGAGGGACCAAAGCAGAGGTCAGGGCAGGGCCTGGCTGCCAGCTTCAGGGAGGGAGGGTCAGGGACCCCGGCGGAGAGAAGTGGGGGGCGGGGGGGACGCACAGGCCCCTGGGGCAGGCAGGCTGAGCCCAAGGCCCGGGATCGTGGGCCCGGCTTCTCAGGAGCTCGGCCCGCGCACCTGACAGTGTGAAAACGCAAGGCCAGAGAGAAAAGGGGTGTAGGAGGGGGGCTGGGGCCCTGGTCGGGCAGAAAGCGGGGCTTGGGGGCTAGACAATGGGAAGGGGTCGAAGCGCTTCCCTCGCATGCAGCCCACCCAGGTTCCATCCCCGGCAGCTCAGAGGTCCCCGGAGTCCCGCCGGGAGTGAGCCCGGAGTACTACGGGGTGTGACCCTCCCCCGTGACCAACACAGAGGGGAAGGACAGTCCAGCCGTCGGGCGCTGGCCTTCACGCTGCCAGGCCAGGTTCGACCCCCAGGACCCCACATGACCCCGAGTCCCGCCAGGAGCGACGCCCAGCACAGAGCGAGGAGTAAGCTCGGAGCACCAGTGTGGCCCCCAAACCAAGGGGGAAAAAAAAAAAAAAAGGAAAACGGGGCTCCCCTGCCAAGAAGCCCAACTGCCGGGCTGGGGGGCACGCGGGCGGGCGGGTGGGTGGGCCACTCACTCTCGTCCAGGTTGATGTAGTCCTGCCGCTCCTCCTGGTCGCCCGTGCGGTGGTTCCGGGAGCGCTGCAGGATGTGAGCCCGGTCTCGGATGTGATGGCCGATGGACATCTGCTCCAGGCCGCTGTCCGAGTCGCGCACGGTTCTCCGGGTCTCCCGGATCTGGTGCGGGGCAGGGGGATGGACAGTCACTCGGCGGGGCGCCCTGCTGACCTGGCTACTCCAGCAGGCCGGACTCGACACCCACCCCCCGATGTGCTCAGGGCCAGAAGGGCTGGTCCAGTCCTGGGTCCCGGCACTGCCCGGCACCGCAGGGTCCCCCACGGGTGCCCACAAGCGGGTCCCAGACTGAAATCACAGACACAGCAATTTCCTCGGCTGCTTTGCTCTCCCTGGGGGTGACATCCAGCAGTGACCAGGGATCACTCCAGGCGGGGGCTGGGGGGGCCATATGGGACACAGGAGCGTGCAAAGCAAGTGCCTAAGCCGCTGTGTCACCGCTCCAGCCCCTCACGGGTGCCCGCCATCCCTCCCTCCCTGTTTTTTTTTTCCTTTCTGGATTTCTTAGGCTTACTCCTGCCTCTACACTCAGGAACGGGATGACGTGACTTATAAATAATTCATACAGCCTAAAAATACACATATGTTCAAATAAACTTTATTATCGCTGGGGACCCACACTGTAGAGAGTTTCAATAAATCTAAGTTTTACGGTGACCATATGGGATGCTGGGGATCGAACCTGGGTCGGCCGCATGCAAGGCGAACGCCCTACCTACCCGCCGTACTATCGCTCCAGCCCCCCCTTCCTTTCGTTGAAACTGAGACCCCCTGGGGCCCCCAGCTCACCCCGCCCGGTGCCGAGCGCATCTCCGACGTCTCCTGGTAGACCTTGGGGGCTCCGTCGCCCGTGTTGGAGTAGGAGATGACAGTGGACGACGAGAAGGTCTGGCAGTTGCCGCCGGCGGTCATGTGCTCCTGGGGAGGCCAGGGGGCGGCGGCAGGATCAGCGGGGCCGGCGCTGCCCCGGGAGGACGCGGGCCCCTCCGCCGCCCGCTCTCGCCCGTATCTTTCCCAGCGGGGCGTGAGACTCGAGAAACACATCGGGACGCGTCGAGACCCCACAATGTCCCGCCAGTTCAACAACAAACGAGGCCACGCCGGGCCGTGGGGCTGCGTGACATGCCGATCCAGCCCCCGGGGCCACCAGGATCAACTCCTTGGGGGACCACAGGTGGCACCAACCCAGCCCCCCCACACCCCCAAGAGCACGGGCCAGACCGGGGCCTCACCATGTTGCCGATCATATCGTTCATCATCCCGAACATGTCCATGAAGCCGCCGGACTGGAGGCGAGAGAGCGTGGGGTCAGGCGGGCCGGCCACGATGAGGCCCAGAGAGAGGGGGCACCTTTGGGGGGCCCCAGCCTCCCCTTCTCGCCTGCCTTCCCATCCGGCAACTGCGCCTCCTCCCCTCCAGAGACGGGACGGGGACGGGGCACAGCCCTCCTCGGTCCCTACTAGGCTGCTCCAGTCTTGGGGAGCAAGGCAGAGATAAGCCACCACCAGCCCCGCGTGAAGGGAGTTGGGGAGAAGCCTGGGGGGCGGGCGGGTGGGGTGGGGGCACCTCCCAGAAACCATCCTGGCCCGTCAGCTGCATCTCCTTCCACAGAAGGACAATCTGAGGGGGGCCGGAGCGACAGCCCAGCGGACAGGGTGCTTATGTTTCTCACAGCTGACCCGGGTTCGACCCCCACACGCCGTATGGTTCCCCAGCCCTGCCAGGAGTGACCCCCGAGTGCAGAGCCACCAGTAAGCTGTGCCACCCCCTCTCCCACGCCAACAAACCAGGACAGGGAGGACGGCAGCGAAGGCCAGGATGCACGCGCCAAGCGTGGGAAAGCCCAGGTCCAACTGTGGGTACCTACCACCTGGTCCCCCCGAAGTAAAGAGCCTGGGAGGAGGCCCCAGGTGCGGCCCCACCCTCCGCCCCTCCCAGGGAAGGAGGAACACGCTCTGCCAATTACATCTCCCTAATGGCTAGGCTTCCAGAAAAACGGCGTCTTAAGAAGTTCGCATCTTTGACTCATCGGGCTCAGTACATACAAGCCCACAGCTTATACTATTATAAAAAATAAAAAAATAAAGCCTCAAGTCACCCCGGGGCCATTCAGGAGAGACACGAAGGGCAACCACGCGCCAGGCTCCTGAGTGTGTCTGTGACAGGGGAGGGGAACAAGCGACGGGGACTCACCATTCCCAGCATGCCGAAGGGGGTGACAGCCCCGGCCTAGAAGAACCAGAAAAGTGTCAGCCCTGAATCAGCAGGGCTCCTTCCTGGGGATCCACCCTCTGCTCTCCAGAGGGGCTCCCCAGAGCACTTTTACTACAGCCCTTCTAGCCCCCCTCCCCCCCTCTGTCCTAAGACATGACTCCACTTGCCAAGATTGGCTGTGAGGTTAGGCAGAGTCAAAGGCACAGCCGCCCACCCGCCTTCCGCTCCTGGGGGCGCACAGAGGTGGCAGCGCGCTTACCTGCATGCGGCGGCTGGGGGGCCTGGCCCCGGGCATGCTGCCGTCCGTGATGCTGAGGAAGGGGCTATAACCGAAGCCGCCCGACAGCATCCGGCTCATGTGCTGCCGGTGAATGGCGAAGGGGTCCCTGCCGGGCGAGCACACGGGATGGTTATTAGCAGAGGGGTCCGGCTGGGCTGGCAACACCCCCAGGGCCACCTCCAGGAAAGCAGCCCCCCGGAGGGTACCAGCACTTCCCCCCCCCCACAGTCCGGCCAGGGCGGGCGAGCGGGCGAGCCTTGGGGCCAGCGGCCAGCGGTGGCATCGCGATGGGCACCCGCGATGGGCACCCGGATGTCGGCGCGCCGGAGCGGGCTGAGCGCTCGGGAGCGCACGAGGGGGAGGGACACTCACATCAGGAACATGGGATCCTCGGGCTCCACGTCCCTCATGAAGCGGAACATCCTGGCTCCAGCTCCAGGGGGCTCCACGCTGTTAAAATGTAGCGGGTCAGCTCTTCAGGGAGGGGGGGAGAGGCGGAAGTGGGGGGGGGTCCCGCCAGGCTCTTGCATCCTGCACGTCCCGGGCAGGACTCCCAGCGCACGGGCCCTTTGCAGCGCCCGCAAGTGACTCCGGGGAGGGGGTCCGGGCCGCGTGGGGGGCGGCGGAGGGAGACTCGCCCCCGGCGGTCCCGTTTCCCGCGCCCCCCAACCACCACCCCCGGAGCCCATCCCCGGCCCCCCGGCCCGGGCCGGCGCGGCGCACTCCCCTCCCCCGCCGGCACAGTTCCGGAGGCGAACCCCAGGAACGCCGGCCCGCCCGCGAGCCCGGGCCCCGCTCACCGCTCCCCGCCGCGGGCTCAGCGGCCCATCCGGCCGCCCTCGCCTCTCGGGGCGCTGCAGGACGCGGGACCGGCCGGGACGTGCGCTCCGGGACCTCGCGCCGCGTCTCCTCCCACAGCTTCCACCTCCGTGCCCCCCCCCCGCGGCCCGCCGAGCCCGCACCGCGGCCAGGCCCGGGCGGAAGTGACGTCAGGTGCCCCGCCCGCCGGGGCGGGGCCAGGCGCGCCCCGCCCATCGCGCGGAGTGAGGGGGGGTGGGGACCGGGGCCGGCGCCCGGGGGGTCCTCTGGGGACGCCTCGTTAGTAGCGCTGGATGGGCCCCGGGGAAGGGTGTGAGCGCCGGGGGGCAGAGAGAGCGGCCGATTTTCCCACCCCCCCCCCGCCCCGGGCGCCGAGAGGGGGCGCGGCGGCAGAGCGACCCCCACCCCCGCGGAGGGAGCGGCGGGGGGAGGGGCGCGGGCGGGGCCTGCCGTGACGTCACGACGGGGCGGCCTCGGGCTCCGGGCGGCCGCACGGAGGCGGCCGAGCGCCGGCGGGGGTGGGGGTGGGCGCCCTGGCCGCCAGGGGGCGCGCGGCCGCCGGCCTCCGGCCCCTGACGTTGGCCCGGCGCCTGACCCGTCGGTTCCCCCGGCTCCGCCGCGGGAGCCCGGGCACTCGGGTTCGGAAAGCCGCGCGCTCGGCGCCAGGCTCCTCGTCCTTTAACTCCTGTGTCCTCGAGCGCGCCTGCTCCTAGACGGGTCTTGCGCGCGCGTGTGTGCGCGTGTGCGTGTGCGTGTGCGTGTGTGTGTGTGCGGGTGTGTGTGCGTGCGTGTGTGCGTGCGTGTGTGTGTGTCCGCGTGTGTGTGCGTGTGTGTTTGGGGGCCGCGCCCGCCCGTGATGCGGGGGTTCCTCCCTGCTCTGCACGCGGCAGTCACTCTTGGCAGGCTCAGGGGACCCGGTGGGATGCCAGGGGCCCACCCGGGCTCGGGTCTTGAGCGTAGCCGGGGAGGTAGGTCAAGGCTCTGACGTTTGGGGCAGGAAAGGGGCGGAGAGACGGCCCGGGATCGCCCTGGGGCAGTGCCGAGCACAGACCCAGGAGACCTGACTGCGAAGCCTGCTAACTTTGACATACTAAATGTCTTGCATAAAATCTGGCTGGACTGGAGAGCAGGGCCCTCCCCCCGCCCCCGGCGAGGGACTGACCTCTCCGGGCCCGGACTTTAAACCAGGTCCCCGCAGACTGGAGCTCTCCTGCTTCTTGACTCTGGCCGCCAGCCACAGGAGTGCTTGTGTGGAATGGACCCACCAAAAGACACTTATTAGTGTCCCTGGGGGGATTTGGAGGGGAGGACCCTGGTGACTCAGGGTACTGGGAGCCCCGCGTCTCAGATTTCACTGGGTTTGATCATTATTAAAGGGTGGGGGGAACAATAGGGGAGACGGAGGGGAACAGACAGATCATTCTGAGGCTGGCAGACAAAAGACAGAATAATAAAAGAAAATTTGTTTTTCATTGCTATTTCTGGGAAACACAGTGAAATCTTTTCAACGTATCTTCCAGATGCCTGTTTCTGATCGCCCACCACGCCAGCTTCTCTTTCCCCACTTGCCCCAGACAAAAGCTACTTGACGTGTCATCAGGCACTTTAAAATGTTATTCCAGAGAGGGTCTTACCACCCCCCCCCCAGAGCCGGCCACTGCGGGTTCCCCAGCTCTCCAGTCTTGCCCTTCCCTGGGGCGTCAATATCCGGCCTTCAAAGGAGTTGCAGCGGAGATCAAACTAAACTCCCAGTAGCTTGTCTGGGAACCTTGAGGGACTGTTTTAAGGTGCCTCAAGCCCTTTCTCTTCCCTCCGACACTTAATCTGATAATTGGTCTGGGGAGATGAGTCAGAGGGGTGGATGCATGCTTTGCATAGGGAAGACCCAGGTTATATTCCTCAGTACTCTATGGTACTAAATACCAGTACCCTGAATACCAGGTCAGGAGCAGGGCCTCCGGGTGTGGCCCCAACACAGACAGGTATATTTGTATAAAACCCCAATAGCAATTATTTTGCTATTTTGTAAAATAGTAAAGGTGGGAAGGTGAGGGAGGACACAGCCAGCAGTGCTCAGGGCTTATTCCTGGCTCTGTGCTCAGGGATCACTTCTGACTGGGATCCGGGGACCATTTGTGGTGCTCGGGATTGAACCCAGGTCAGCTGTGTGCAAGACAAGAGTCCTAGGCTGACTTCTGTCTCTGTCCCAACAATATATGAACTCTCCAGGGAGTATTTACAAAGTATAGCCGTAACCAAAAGAATTCAAAGTACAACTAACTTGTATGAGACAATTTCAGGGCTGGAGACCCAAACCACCAGGAATGATCCCTGCTCTCAGAGCCGGGAGTAAACGCTGAAAACAGCTCAGTGTGTCCGAAACCAAAAAGGAAAAAGACCCCAAAACTTCAAACCTGAACTTTATCTCAAGTTATAAAGAAATAATCTGGGGGCTGGAGCAATAGCACAGCAGGGAGGGCATTTGCCTTTCATGAGGCCCACCTAGGTTCAATCCCTGGCGTCCCGTATAGTCCCCCAAACACTGCCAGGAAGTAATTCTTGAGTGCAGAGCCAGGAGTAACCCCTGAGCATCTTAGGGTGTGATACAAAAAAGTGCCCCCCCCGCCAAAAAAAAGATATTGGTGTGTGTGTTGGGGGGAGACAGCAATACTACAGCGGGGGAGGCACTGTGGACGAAGATACCCGAACTCATTAAGCGTGCCCAGAGGCAAAGCTTCCACTAAAGAAATTGAAAATATTGAGGCTGGAGCGACAGCACAGAGGGTAGGGCATAGCTTTGCATGCAGCGGACCCGGGTTCTATCCCCAGCATCCCATATGGTCCCCAGAACACTGCCAGAAGTGATTCCTGAGTGCAGAGCCAGGAGTAACCCCCTGAGCATTGCTGGGTGTGACCCAAAAAGCGAAAGAAAGAAAGAAAGAAAGAAAGAAAGAAAGAAAGAAAGAAAGAAAGAAAGAAAGAAAGAAAGAAAGAAAGAAAGAGAGAGATCTCTCTACACAAGAGACCTCTGTGTCCCCCACACGGCTTCCTTCTCAGTTGCCTGACCTTCCCTCCCTTCAACCTACCTCTTATCTGCCCTCTCTCTTTCTCCCCTTCTCTCCATTCATCCTTCCTACTTTCCATCCATTCCCTTTTCCTCCTTTCTTCCCTTTGTCTTCCTTTCACCTCTGTCCATTGAAATGCTGATGAAATTGAAAGTCTGTTGAAGGCTGCTGATTAAAGAAAGACCCCACAGGCTGTCGCAGGGAAAGTGAGCCTGCCAGGCCTGAGGCTTCCCAGGGAAGAGGGGAAGGGAATGGTCTCCCATGGGGAGAACATCTGGGAGTTCTTTTTTTTTTTTTTTTTTGGCTTTTGGGGTCACACCCTGAGATGCACAGGGATTACTCCTGGCTCTGCACTCAGGAATATTACTCCTTGCAGTGCTCAGGGACCATATGGGATGCTGGGAATCGAAACCAGGTTGGCCAAGTACAAGGCAAATGCCCTTCCTGCTGTACTATCACTCCAGCCCCCACCTGGGAGTTTTTGCATGAGCACAGCTGAACTGGAGAAAAAAAAAGGGGGGGGCTCTTTTATATGTATATATATTTTTTGTGGGGACACACTTGGTGTGCTCAGGGTACCATATGTGTGCTGGGGATTGAATCTGGTTCGGTCATGTGTAAGGCAGTGGCCCTACCTACTGTGTTATCTCTGTGGTTCCCCCCCCAAAAGGCTCCTTTAAGTGCAAGCTCACACATCTGGAGACATCCTGGGAGTGTGGGTATTAGAACAGAGTGGGGATGGAGCAATGGGGTAGGAGTCACAGGCTGGGTGCCCTACCTGAGCCAAGTGAGTGGGTGAGACTCTGTGTGTGTGTGTGTGTGTGTGTGTGTGTGTGTGTGTGTGTGAGTGAGAGAGAGAGAAAAAGAGAGAGAGAGAGGGAGAGAGAGAGAGAGAGAGAGAGAGAGAGGGACCCCAGGAACAAATTGAACTGCATAGTAATCAGGTATCAGATTAGAATGAAGCGAAAAGCAACTCTGAAGCAGGAAAAACAATTATTGAACTGAAGCTACAATACAGTGGGTGGCGCGCTTGCCTTGCAGGTCACCAACCTGGGTTCGATCCCTGACACTTCAGTTTGGGGTCTACACTTGGCAGTGCTCAGGGAGTACTCTCAGCGTAGTATTTGAGAGTAGCTTTGGGCAGTGCTTACAGGACAATGTGCTGTCGTAAAATAGTCTGAAGAGAAAAAGAAACTTAAGGTTGGGCGCTTCCCTGGCATGCAGCTGAGCAGGGTTCAATCCCTGGCTTTCCCTATGATCCCCGAGCCCTCAAGAGTGATCCCTGAGGGGCTGGAGCGATAGCACAGCGGGTAGGGCGTTTGCCTTGCACGCGGCCGACCCGGGTTCAAATCCCAGCATCCCATATGGTCCCCTGAGCACCGCCAGGAGTAATTCCTGAGTGCAGGGCCAGGAGTAACCCCTGTGCATCGCCAGGTGTGACCCAAAAAACCAAAAAAAAAAAAACCAAAAAAAAAAAAAAAAAAAGAGTGATCTCTGAGTTCAGAGACAAGAGTAAGCCCTGAGCAATGCAGGATGCAGTCCTCTCCCCCATCCTCCCCCTAAAAAAGAAGGAAAGGAAATGAGGTCTATCAGAACTGGGGTAACAGCTTTCACTGAAGGCAAAGGAAATGGCAAGTGCAAAGGCCCTGAGGCAGCGAACTGTGTTCAGGGGGACAAAATGGACTTTGAATATTGTGAGTGAAGGAAGAGTAGTAGAGCAAGACCTGGTCACAGGGGCTGGAGAGATAGTACAGTGGGCAGGGCACTTGCCTTACACATAACTGACCCGGATTCAATACCTAACCTCGGTTCGAAATCTGACCTGGGTTCCACTCCATATGGTCAGTTCCCTAACCCCACCAAGTGTGATTCCCTAGGCACAGAGCTAGAAATAAGCCCTGAACACAGTTGGGTGCCCCCAAACAAACAAAACTAACAAAAAAAAAAATCCCATCTGTGGTCTGTATACACAAGAGGATACGACTCAGCTATAAGGAAAAAGAAAATTCAGGTCCAGAGAGTACCAGGGTTAAGGTACCTGCTGTGCATGCGGTTAATCCTGGCTCAATCCCTGGCACCAGATGGTTCCCCAAGCAGGTATTTCTGGGTACAGCCCTGGGGGCTCAGGTAAGTCCCAGCCCACAGAGCCTGAGCAATGCCACATCCATAGGTCCCCCATATTGAGCTGCTGACCCACAACCAAGAATCAACAGAGGGGCTGGAGTGACAGCACAGCGGGGAGGGCGTTTGCCTTGCATGCAGCCGACCCTGGTTCAAATCCCAGCATCCCATAGAGTCCCCCGAGCACCACCAGGAGTAATTCCTGAGTGCAGAGCCAGGAGGAACCCCTGTGCATCCCCGGGTGTGACCCCCAAAAACAAAACAAAACAAAAAAAAGAATCAACAGAAATGGTGCTCGACTCCCCCCACTCAAAAAAAGAAAAGATGAGGGGCTAGAGCAAGAGAGATAGCACAGTGGGGAGGGCGTTTGCCTTGCACGAGGGCGACCCGGGTTCGATTCCCAGCATCCCATAGGGTCCCCTGAGCACCGCCAGGAGTAATTCCTGAGTGCAGAGCCAGGAGGAACCCCTGTGCATCGCCGGGTGTGACCCAAAAAGCAAAATAAATAAATTATTATTATCTTTTGTTGCACTGTAGATGGGACTGGAGACTGGAGGGTGTCATGTGAAGCATAAATGGGAAGAAGAAAGACAAATGCCAGGTGATCTCACACGTGTGCCATATGAAGAAACAGAGAAAGGGAACGGACAGAGGTGAGTGGAAATAAGCCCTTGGACTCTGACAGCAGGACTCGAGTTACCAATGCAGAGTGAGGGAGGAAAATGAGGCACGGGGCGGGGGAGTGAGGCGGACAAAACATTGCTGTAAAATTTGTTTTGGGGGGCCACACCCAGTGATGCTCAGGGCTTCTGGCTCTGTTGGGCGATCTCTCCGAGGGTGCATCAGGGAACCATATGGGGTACCAGAGATCAAAGCCAGGATGGCTGCACGCAAGGCAAACACCTTACCGACCATACTATCTCTCCAGTCCCTATAAAAAAATTTTTTTGGTGGGGCTGGAGCAATAGCACAGCAGGTAGGGCGTTTGCCTTGCACGCGGCCGACCCAGGTTCGAATGCCAGCATCCCATATGGTCCCCTGAGCACCGCCAGGAGTAATTCCTGAGTGTAGAACCAGGAGTAACCCCTGTGCATCACCAGGTGTGACCCAAAAAGCAAAAAAAAAAAAAATAGAAAAAAAATTTGGGGGGGTCAGGTACACCCAGAAGTTCTCAGGGCTTACTCTTGGCTCTGCACCCAGAGATCACTCTTGGTAGGGCCTGGGAGACCCCACAGGGTGCCAAAATCGCACCCAGGTCAGCAGCGTGCAAGGCAAGTGCCATACCTACTTTACTATCATTCCAACCCTGTAAAAAACAATTTTTAAGTTAAAAATTAGAAGTGGGGAGGCCGGAGCAATAGCACAGCGGGTAGGGCGTTTGCCTTGCACGCGGCCGACCCGGGTTCAATCCCCGGCATCCCATATGGTCCCCCAAGCACCGCCAGGAGTAATTCCTGAGTGCAAAGCCAGGAGTAACCCCTGAGCATTGCTGGGTGTGACCCAAAAAGGAAAAAAAAATATTAGAAATGGGGCCAGGGTTTGAATGGCTGAGAAGAGGCAGCGATCAACTTTAGCTGTGGTATGGGGAGAGGTGGGAGGCATTCCAGCAGAAAACTCCATTAGGTACTTGGCCGCCCCATCTCCCCCCGACACTCACACACAGAGACACATAAAGATGCACAAACACCTCATCCAGGACCATGCCCCCTGGGGAGCACTGTGTGAGCACCACCACCAGGATGAGCAGGAGAACTGCAGCTAAAGGATTCCACCTCTGTGGAATGATAGCACAGCGAGTAGGGCCTTTGCCTTGCACGTGGCCGACCCGGGTTCGATTCTTCCGTCCCTCTCAGAGAGCTCGGCAAGCTACCGATAGTATCCTGCCCGCACGGCAGAGCCTGGCAAGCTACCTGTGGCGTATTCAATATGCCAAAAACAGTAGCAAGTCTCACGATGGAGACGTTACTGGTGCCCGCTCAAGCAAATCGATGAGCAATGGGATGACAGTGATACAGAGATGATAAGCACGTGTGCAAGCAACATAACCATGCTGCCCTCATAAGCATCACAACCAAGCAAGGGCAAGGGCGACCTCCTTCATCTCAACAATAGCAGCAGTAAAGAGACAGGATGTGGGGGGGAGGAGGATAGGCTTCAAAAGCTTTTTCTTTTTTTTCTGCTTTTTGGGTCACACCTGGTGATGCACAGAGGTTACTCTTGGCTCCTGCACTCAGGAATTACTCCTGGCGGTGCTCAGGGGACTATATAAGATGCTGGGGATCAAACCTGGGTCAGCTGCATGCAATGCAAATGCCCTGCCCGCTGTGCTATCGCTCTGGCCCCTTCAAAAGCTTTATGTCAGAATATTATTCCCGTCTCTTTGTATCTGGGATAGAATAAAGCAGTGTATGCAGATCTTCCACAATACGTCAGACATGGAGGTAGGTGCTGAACATAGAAAATATGCATGACGGGGCTGGAAAATAGGTATTAAGGAGATAGCAACAGCAGCAGTAAAGAGAAGGGACCTGGGGGATGGGGGAGATTGAGGTTAAGGAGCTCAGATTTTTTTTTTTTTTTTTTTTTTTTTTTTTGCTTTTTGGGTCACACCCAGCGATGCTCAGGGGTTACTCCTGGCTTTGCACTCAGGAATTACTCCTGGCAGTGCTTGGGGGACCATATGGGATGCCGGGGATCGAACCTGGGTCGGCCGCGTGCAAGGCAAACGCCCTACCCGCTGTGCTATCGCTCCGGCCCCAGATTTTTTTTTTTTTTTTGCTTTTTGGGTCACACCCAGAGATGCTCAGGGGTTCCTCCTGACTCTGCACTCAGGAGTTACTCCCGGCGGTGCTCCAGGGACCCTATGGAATGCTGGGAATCAAACCCGGGTCCCAGCACGTGCAAGGCAAACACCCTCCCCGCTGTGCTATCACTCCAGTCCCAAGCTCAGATTATTTTTTGGTTTTTGTTTTCGGGCCTCACTCAGGGATCACTCCTGGTGGAGCTTAGGGGATCATATATGATACCAGAGATCAAACCAGGCTATGTGCAAGGCAAGTGCTCTACCACTGGACTATCTCTCCAGCCCAAAGAGAGATCAGACTTTATTTTTGTTTTGGGGCCACACTGAGCTGTGATCAGGGCTTGCTCCTGGCTCTGTGCTCAGGGGTCATTCCTGGTGGTATTCAGGGGACCTTATGGGGTGCCAGGGATCGAACATGGGTTGGCTGTGTGCAAGGCAAGCATTTTACCTACTGTACTATTCTCTCTGGCCCCGAGACCAGATTTGAAAGTATCCTCTATGCTGCTCGATTTTATCCTGCAGGTCCAGGGAAGCTGCCAAGAAGCTTTTATGTCAGAAACTTATTCTCGTCTCTCTGTATCTGGGATAGAATATAGCAGCGTATGCAGAACTTCCACAGCATGTCAGGTATGGAGGGAGGTGCTGAAGAGAGAAAATATGTAATTAAAGGGCTGGAGAGGGGCTAGAGTGATAGCATAGAGGGTAGGGCGTTTGCCTTGCACGCGGCTGACCCGGGTTCAAATCCCAGCATCCCATATGGTCCCCTGAGCACAGCCAGGGGTAATTCCTGACTGTAGAGCCAGGAGTAACCCCTGTGCATCGCCAGGTGTGACCCAAAAACCAAAAATAAAAAAAAATAAAATAAATAAAAATAAAAATAAAGGGCTGGAGGGGGCTGGAGCGGTAGCACAGCGGGTAGGGCGTTTGCCTTGCACGCGGCCGACCCGGGTTCAAATCCCAGCATCCCATATGGTCCCCTGAGCACAGCCAGGGGTAATTCCTGACTGTAGAGCAAGGAGTAACCCCTGTGCATCGCCAGGTGTGACCCAAAAAGCAAAAAATAAATAAATAAATAAAGGGCTGGAGAGAAAATTACAGCAGGAAGGTGCTTGGCTTGCATGTGGGTGATCTGGGTTTGATCCCCGCTACTCCATATTGTGCCCTGAGCACCCCAGGGGTGAGCCCTGCCCACTGCCACACACACACACACACACACACATACACACACACAAAGAAAATATGAATTATTGGGGCTGGAGCAATAGCACAGCAGGTAGGACATTTGCTTTGCACGCGGCTGACCCGAGTTCGACTCCCAGCATCCCATATGGTCCCCAGAGCACCGCCAGGGGTGATTCCTGAGTGTAGAGCCAGGAGTAACCCCTGTGCATCGCCGGGTGTGACCCAAAAAGCAAAAAAAAAAAAAAGAAGAAAATATGAATTAAATCATGATCATTGATCATTGATCACAGCTGGGTGTGCCCCCCCACACACACAAAGAAAATATGAATTAAATTATGATTTTATTTATTTTTTTGCTTTTTAGGTGGCACCTGGCAATGCACAGGGGTTACTTCTGGCTCTGCACTCAGGAATTACTCCTGGAAGTGCTCAGGGGACCCTATGGGATGCTGGGGATCGAACCTGGGTTGGCTGCGTACCAGGCAAACGCCCTACCCGTTGTGCCATCGCTCCAGCCCCCTGGCGTGAATGTGTGAATGCAGCTTGATGCCAGTGAGGCTGTAAATTCCTGGAGCAGAGGCAGGATGGGTCTGGGAAAGAAGAGCATTCACTCAGGAATATCGATTTTTATTCTGTTTGAAAGTTTATTTAAACCCTGTGACAAAACTGTTCATAATACAGTTGTTTCGGTAACGGACATTGCACCACCAGTCCCACCCCCTCAGTGTGACCTTCCCCCAACCAATGCTCCCCGTGCTCCCCCTCCCCCTCAGCCTGCCTCCCTTAGCGGCACCAAAGAATTGACTTTATATTTCTTATTGCAACATATATCTAACAATGGTGGGACTGAAGTCATTGTCTGAGGATTTCCTGAGCTTGGTAGGTTCTAGCTGAGCCTTCTGTGTAATTGTTTCCAATCCCTGAAACAATTACTTAGTGGGCTTCTCAGAAACTTTCCCATCCAATTTGCAGCGTGCAAGGCAAGTGCTCCACCACTGGATGTGAAATTTGGCATATGCGGCCGCATATGCCAGGAGCTTCGGAACCTGGTGGCTTCTGCAGCTTGGTGTGTCTCGGAGGTTCTTCTGGCGCTGGGTCGTTTATGTGTCTGAGGAGGTCAGTGGTAGGTGGGGCACTGGCCTTCGAGCAGCAGCGTGGGGACCCAACCTGCCCCCATCCCAAGAAGGTTCTAGAGGTCTCAGCCCAGAGACAGGGCCTAGACTAGTCATGGAGCAGGGCCGTTCCTAGGCCAGAGGAAGTCAAGGACTGTTGAGAAAGGGAATGGGTTGGGCCAGGGGAGGAAAGTCGCATGAGGGTCCCCGGGCCACCTGCAATTGGGGGTGGCGGGGGCGGCAGGAACCAGAGCGCCTGGGGATTTCAGGTGGGGTTTCAGGAGCAGGGAAAATGAGGAATTAAGGGCCAGAGTGATGGTATAGCTGTGAGGGTGTTTGCCTTGCACAGGGCCGACCCAGGTTCGATTCCCAGCATCCCATATGGTCCCCCAAGCACCGTGGCGAGTAATTCCTGAGTGAAGAGGCAGAAGTAACCCCTGAGCATTGCCGGGTGTGACCAAAAAAAAAAAAAAAAAAAAAAACAAAGAAAGAAAGAAAGGAAAGAAAATGAGGAATTTCTTATTTAGCTATAGAAGGAGCCAGAGGGCTGGAGCAATAGCACAGCGGGTAGGGCATTTGCTTTGCACGCGGCTGACCCGGGTTCGATTCTCAGCATCCCATAGGGTCCCCTGAGCACCGCCACGAGTCATTCCTGAGCACAGAGCCAGGAGTAACCCCTGTGCATTGCTGGGTGTGACCCGAAAAGCATAAAAAAAAAAAAAAGAAGAGAGCCAGAGTCATCACTGTTTGAGGGGTGTGTTGGTGGGAGTTTAGAACCAAGGAGGGGCCTGTGGAGGCACACCGCAGGGTGTGTAGAGAGAACAGCGGGCCTCTGAGGTAGGGTCACGGAGGTTGGTCTTGTTAGTATGTTCACTGGCTCCTCCTGCTTACACCCTGCCTTCAACCCCCTTTTTTTTTTTTTCTCTTTTTGGGTCATACCCAAAAAGGGGTTACTCCTGGCTCATGCACTCAGGAATTATTCCTGACAGTGCGCTCGGGGGGCCCTATGGAATGCTGGGAATCGAACCCGGGTTGGCTGCGTGCAAGGCAAATGCCCTACCCTCTGTGCTATTGCTCCAGCCCCCTGCTTCAGCCTTTTTTGCCTTCTGAACAAAAGAAGTCTCTGCTGCTTCCATTTTCCCAGTCTTTCACGGCTGACTTTTTCTCTCTTCTGGAGCAGGAGAGTCTGTTTGATCTGTGAAAGTGTGGAAACCGGAACAAACATGCATCGGCGGCAGAGTATAAGACAGCACCGGCCCAGATGACCTTCAACCCAGCGGCCAGAGCTGCAGTTAGCTTTCTATGGACAGCTTGGCACTGGAAAGGCCAAGGAAATGGAGGCTCACAAGAAGAGGCAGTGAAGAAACAGGCCTAGCGGTGCTGTCCAGTACGGCAACTAAAAATCTTATTAGGAGGCTCTGAGAAATAGTATCGGCATTAAGGCTTTAGGAACTTCTCTTGCATGCATTTCACCAAATATGTATCCCTCTCAAATAAAAGTAATGCTGGTTTTTTTTTTTTTTTTTTGCTTTTTGGGTCACACCCGGCAATGCACAGGGGTTATTCCTGGCTCATGCACTCAGGAATTACTCCTGGCGGTGCTCAGGGGACCATATGGGATGCTGGCATTCGAACCCGGGTCGGCCGAGTGCAAGGCAAACGCCCTACCCGCTGTGCTATCACTCCAGCCCCAATGCTGTTTTCTTTTTTAAAAAAATTCCACTGGTGGGGCTGGAGAGATAGCACAGCGGGTAGGGCGTTTGCCTTGCACGCGGCCGACCCGGGTTCAAATCCCAGCATCCCATATGGTCCCCTGAGCACGGCCAGGGGTAATTCCTGAGTGCAAAGCCAGGAGTAACCCCTGTGCATCGCCAGGTGTGACCCAAAAAGCAAAAAAAAAAAAAAAAAAAAAAAAAAAAAAATTCCACTGGTGGGGCTGGAATGATAACACAGCGGGTAGGGCGTTTGCTTTGCACGCGGCCGACTCGTGTTCGATTCCCAGCATCCCATATGGTCCCCTGAGCACTGCCAGGAGGAATTCCTGAGTGCATGAACCAGGAGTAACCCCTGTGCATTGCCAGGTGTGATCCAAAAAAAAAAAAGAAAAAAAAAATTCCACTGGAGGGGTGAGTCACATCTAGCAGTGCTCAGGACTTACTCCTGGCTCTGTGCTCAGGGATCATTCCTGATAGGGCTCATGGGACCATATGTGGTGCTGGGGATTAAACCCAGGTTGCTGACATGCAACTCAAGCGTCCTACTGGCCGTTTTATTGCTCCACCCCCCTAAAACAATTTGTAGAGGGACAATAGCCAATTGTCTCTCTGCCTACTAAAGAGAAAATTATTGGGGAAGTAGAAACACCATAGAAGTTTAATTGTAAGGCCGGGGTGATAGTACAGCGGGGAGGTGTTTGCCTTGCACGAGGCTGACCCGGGTTGAATCCCTGACATTCCATATGGTTTCCCGAGCAATGCTAGGAGTAATTCCTGAGTACAGAGCCAGGAGAAAAATAAAAGAACAAGAAGAAGAACCTTTAGTTGCTAGGGCTGGAGAGATATATAGTGGGTAAGGGCGCGTACCTTGCATGCGGCCTACCTGGGTCTTTATTTCTTTCTTTCTTTCTTTCTTTCTTTCTTTCTTTCTTTCTTTCTTTCTTTCTTTCTTTCTTTCTTTCTTTCTTTCTTTCTTTCTTTCTTTCTTTCTTTCTTTCTTTCTTTCTCTCTCTTCCTTCCTTCCTTCCTTCCTTTCTTTCTTTTTGTTTTTGGGTCACTCCTGGCGATGTACAGGGGTTACTCCTGGCTCCTGGCTCTGCACTCAGGAATCACTCCTGGCGGTGCTCGGGGACCATATGGGATGCTGGGACTCGAACCCGGGTCAGCCGTGTGCAAGGCAAATGCCCTCCCTGCTGGGCTATTGCTCCAGCCCTCTACCTGGGTTTATACCTTGCACTATACACGGCCCCAGTCAGAAGTGATTTCTGAACACAGCTGGGTGTTAGCCAAAAAAACAACAACATAGAAAAGATTCAAGTAAATCACCAGCTGACATATCCTGGTAGCATGTCCTGGGTGTCCCCAGCCTATGTGAAGAAAGAAGATTGTGAAGGCCGAGACTGAGTTCACAATAGGGAGTGTAGAGTCAGGCACGGAGCACTTCCTACTGGGTGCCTACTGTCCTGCTACTGTGTCGCCAGAGATGGCAGGAGTGGAGGGACCAAAGAAGGCCTTTTGGCTGCCGGGAACAAGAGATGATGAGCAGAGATCAGGGAGGCTTTCCTGAGAAAGAGGACCCAGCTACACAGCACAGGGGCTCCAGCCCAGTTGAGAGAAGGTGCTGGATTCCCTCTTCTCAAGTTATACTGTGGGGGCTGGAGCAATAGCACAGCGGGGAGGGCGTTTGCCTTGCACATGGCCGACCCCAGGTTTGAACTCAGCATCCCATAGGGTCCCCTGAGCACCACCAGGAGTAATTCCTGAGTGCATAAGCCAGGAGGAAGCCCTGTGCATTGCCAGGTGTGACCCAAAAAACAAAAAAAACAAAAAAAAATTCAAGCTGTACTGTGACTTCCTGAGCACTCTTCTTCTGTTTCCTTAAGAAAACTGAATGGGTCAGGGTAATAGTACAGGGGGGAAGGTGTTTGCTTTGTGTGTGCTGGACGCATGTTTGATCCCTAGTACCTCTTAGGGTCCCCTGAACCCTGAGCAAGGCTGGGTATGGCACAGAAAAAAGAGAAAGAAAAAAAGAAAAAAAGAAAGAAAGAAAGAAAGAAAGAAAGAAAGAAAGAAAGAAAGAAAGAAAGAAAGGAAGGAAGGAAGAAAAGAAGGAAGAAAGAAAAGAAGGGAGAGAAAGAAAGGAAGAAAGAAGGAAGGAAGAAAGGAAGGAAGGAAAGAGAGAGAAAAGAAAGAAAGGATGTGGGGCCGGAGCAATAGCACAGCGGGTTGGGCGTTTGCCTTGCATGCAGCTGACCTGGGTTCAATCCCTGGCATCCCATATGGTCCCCCAAGCACCACCAGGAGCAATTCCTGAGTGCAAAGCCAGGAGTAACCCCTGAGCATCACTGGGTGTGACCCAAAAAAGCAAAAAAAAAAAAAAAAAAAAAAAAAGAAAGAAAGGATGTAGGCAAGGAAAGAAAAAGAAGAAACAAAAAGAGAAGAAAAAAAGGATAGAAGGCGCTGGAGTGATAGCACAGTGGGTAGGACGTTTGCCTTGCACGTGGCTGACCCGGGTTCAAATCCCAGCATCCCATATGGTCCCCTGAGCACCGCCAGGGGTGATTCCTGAGTGCATGTGCCAGGAGTGACCCCTGTGCATTGCTGGGTGTGATCCAAAAAGCAATACAAAAAAAAAGATAGGAAGACAAGCAAAGAAAAAGAAGAGAAAGAAAAAAAAGAAGAAAGGCAGGAAGGCAGATGAGCAAAGAAAAAATAAAAAAGAAAGAAAAAGAAAGAAATGTGTGAAGGCTGGCAAAGGGAAAAGAAAGAAAAAAAAGAAAAAGAAAAAAGAAGGAAAAAGAAGGAAGGAGCCAGTAGGGAGGGAGGGAAGGAAGGAAGAAAAAAGAAGGAATACAGAAGGAAAGAAGAACGAAGGAAAGAAAGGCTGGGGAGATACTACAGCAGGTGGGTGCTTGCCTTGCAGGAGGTTAATCCTGGTTTGATCGATATCCGGCACCCTGTTTGGTCCCCCAAGCCCACCAGGAGTGATCAATCCCAAGTGCAGAAAGAGCCGGGAAGAATCCCTGAGTAGATGGGTATTCGAGCATTGTATAACTGAGATTTAAACCTGAAAACTTTGTAACTTTGTAACTTTCCACAATAAAAAATTAAAAAATAAATAAATAAATAAATAAAATAAAAAATAATAATAAAAAAAGAATCCCTGAGTATTGCCAGGTGTGGCCCCCAAACAAAAATAAACCAAAAGGAAAAAAAAATGTGTTTAATTACCCTGTTGTTAGATGTGAGTCAAAGTTGCCGGTGCATGAAAGTTGACGGGTAGTGTCGTAGGAATAAGTACGCCTTCTTGGGGTTAATGAACATTCTGCGATGAGTTAATGACCATTGTGTGGGCCACATACTCAAAACCAACAGCATTAAAGCTATGCTGGTTTAGATGTCTAAGAGTTTGTCTCCTCACAACATTCCACATTGTCCAGCTTTAAAAAATACAGGGATGCAGAGCGCGTAGGGTGTTTGCCTTGCACGCGGCCGAGCCAGGTTCGATGCCCAGCATCCCATATGATCCCCCGAGCACTGCCAGGAGTGATTCCTGAGTGCAGAGCCAGGAGTAACCCCTGCGTATCACTTGGTGTGACCCAAAAAGCAAAAAAAAAAAAAGAAAGAAAAATACAGGGATGGGCCGGAGTGATAGCACAGCGGGGAGGGTGTTTGCCTTGCACGTGGCCAACCCGGGTTTGATGCCCAGCACCCCATATGGTCCCCCAGGCACCGCTAGGAGTAATTCCTGAGTGCAGAGCCAGGAGTAACCCCTGTGCATCTCTGGGTGTGACCCAAAAACAAAAACAAAACAAAACAGGGATGGAGTGTAAAGGCAAAAAATGGAAGGTGGAATATAAGGTCCCTGGAATCAAAATGGGGATTAGAAACAGAATGAGAAGGGCCAGAGAGATAGCTCTATAGGCTGCGCACAGGCTGTGCATGCAAGAGGCCTGGATTTGACTCCTGGCCCAGCAGGGTCCCCTAAGCACTGTGAAGAACAAGCGCTAAGCACAGATCACCCCCCTTCTCCGGCATCGCCAGATAAGGCCCAAAATAAACCAAACACCCCCAAAGCAAAAAAAAAAAAAAAAAAAAGCAAAAGGATCCAGGAAGAAGAGGACCAAGTTGTAGGCTTCAAGGTCTCGAACCCTAACTAGGCCTTCACTGGCAAATAGGCAGAGTGGGGGAAACCCAGGAAGCCGTAGTAGAGAGGAATCCACAATCCACTTCTGAAGGGGAAGGAACCGGAATTGAAGCCCTTCCACATGATCGTGAGGTAATTTCTTCGGATGCCAGGCGGGTCGCCGGTGGCCTCCCTGCTTCTCCGCTGGCCTCTTTCTTTCTTTCTTTTTTTTTTTTGCCACCTTCAGAAAATGTGTAAGAAGTACATACAGCGCTCCCGCGCAACTGGTGGGAGAGATTCTCAACTGGGCTTGGGAGTAAGAGAGCTCGAGGAATAGGCGGGCAAGCCTCCGCAGGACCTCAGCAAGGGTTCCCTGGAAAGGAGCAAGCACAGGCTGGCACCCTGGGCTCTCTCGGGCTCCAGGGGCGGGGGCACTGACCCCCAAGGACGCTGTGTGTGTTGGGGGGCGGGCGGGGGTGGACTTCAGCCTTCATCTTCCTTGCAACTCATCCCCAGTCCCAACTCCCAGCTTTTCCCTCCCGCAGCTCAGCCCGGGGGAGGCAGGTGTGCGGCCGGGCGGGAAGGGAAAAGGAGGTCTCGGCCTCCCGCTCCCCAGGTCTTTTGTCCTCTCCTGGTCCCCACGGACTGGACTCCCAGGTCCCAATCTCCTGCTTCTCCAGGCGCTCCCTTGGGCCTGAGGGGCAGGATTCCCATTCTCCGCCGCTCCATCTCCCTGGAATTTTCCACTGCAGCTGCCTCCGCTCCCAGACACCCCTCCCTGGGCAGAATTCCCGGCTCCCTCCGCCTCGCCTCCCCTAATCACACCTCATCCCCACCCCCGGCCCGGAGGCCCGGCCCACAGTCCGGCCCGCACCCCACTCTGGTCCCGGGGGGTCCCTCCAGGCCGTCCTGGCAGGCCAGGCCCTGGCCGACCGGTGAGCGGGAAGGGTCCCCGACCCCAGCCCGGGGCTGGGAGAAAGGACAGCGGAGGAGCCGGCCCCCACCCCCGAAGGGGCTGGAGTGGGGGGGGGAGTGGCCCTCCTCAAATCCCCATATAAGGCAGGGCGAGCGGCTGGGCTCCGGGATTGGCTGATTCAAATGAGCATTCCACCTGGCAACAGCGTTCCTATTGGCTCCCGGGGAAAATAGGAGGAAGGTGGATGGAGGTTGTCTGTGGCGGTGATTGGAGGGGGGAGGGGAGTGGAGGTGACCGGAGTAGGGGGCGGTTACCAGGGCAACAGGGTAAGAGCCCAGCAGGGTGTCCGAGACAACAGGCGGGGCCCGGGGAGGTGGAGAGGAGGGGAGAGGAAAAGGAGGGTGGGAGGGAGAGGAAAGAGACGGTCGCGAGGGAGCGAGACAGCGAGACTCCGCGGGGAGGGGAGGGGAAGGGATGGGAGGGGGGGAGCGGAGGGGGCGAGACGCGAGGCCCGAGAGTAGCCGCGATGGAGTCGGTCAGGGCGCGCCGAGGACCCGGGAGGGCGTCGGAGCCGAGCGAGGGCGCGCGGCGAGGATGGCAGGGGCAGATGGACCGGGCCGCCCGGGGTGGGGCCGCAAGGGTTTGGACCAGCACGAGAGACTGGGGGGCGTGCGTGCGTGCGCACCCAGGAGGACCCCCAACCCTTGGTGCCTTCAAGCCCTCCCCTACGCAACGACGGGAGCGCAGTGCCCGCCTCTTGGAAGAAAAACCATTAAAAAACGAGAAGAACGAGCATGACAAATAAGGGAGTGCGCGCACGTCCAAGCGCCGTCTTCCCAGGGTCCCGCCACCTTCCTGACCTTTGCGCGCGCCGCCGCGCCTCTCCCCTCCGGAAACCCTCCCAAGCTTCCCAGAATACCCCCCCCCAAAAAAAAAAAAGACGGAGGTCGCCAAGCCATGTGGGGGGAAGTGGGTGGGGTGCGGACTCAGACCTGGACCCCCCCACCCCGTCGAAAGGAGGCGATTCTAACACAGGAGGGAGATGGCAGCCCAAAAAGCAAAGCGAGGGGCCAGGTGCCAAAAATACCCACCGGGAGGAAAAAAACCGTTCGAGGAGAAAGGGCCAAGGGGACTGACTCAGATAAGCCGAGAGCGGCGAGGCGGGGAGGGCGCCGGGCTGGAAAGGGTGGGAAAGGGCAAAGTGAGAAGTGGAAAAGAGGTGAGAGCACCCCGGGCGCCGCGGAGAGAAAAGGGGCGCAGGCCGCAGGAATGAGGAGTGGGGAAGTCACGGGCCGAGATGGATGAGCAGACGCGGGCCCGGGAGACTCCAGACAGGGGCCCACCAGGGGTGAGGGGTGGGGGGCGCTGCCCCTTTCTGGCCTCCCGGCGTCAGACAAGGCCACGCCAAGAACCGGGGCGGGCGCGGGCCGAGAGGGGGTAATGCAGCACCCTTGGAAGTAGCACCCCGAGCTCTTCCTCTTCTCTAGGCGTTTGGTTTCTCATAAATACCTGCCCAGTCTTTCCCATCTGTCTCCCCACCCCATCCGTGGGCAAAACCGCCAGGTTTTTATATATTTATGGGGAGGGGGGAGCACGAGTCAGTCGGATTCGGATCTGGTCCTCCTCCTCCTCCTCCTCCTCCTTCAGGCCGCCCCTGAAAGCCAGACTCCACGATCGCAGGGCTGGAAGCGGGGATTTGCAGAGGCCCCTCCCCGCAGGAACCCCACCCCTTCCCACCTCCTCGCCCCGCTCTTCTGCCCGGCGAGCGCGCGCGCGCGCGCGCGCGTGCGTGCGTCCGTCCGTCTCTCCAGAGTCCCCCTCCCGCCTCTCCCGCTCTCCCTCCCCGCGCTCGCATCCTCCTCTCCCCACCTCTCCAACCTCCGCTTTCATCCCCCTCCCCGCGCCTCCCCTCCTCGCCGCCGCCTGCCCCACCCCTGGGAAGCCCCTCCCGTCGGGCAGCGCCGCCTTTATAAGCGGGTTCCCCGGCCGGGGGCGGCAGCGGCTGGTCGGCGGCAGCTCTGCGGCTTGCGGGGGCGGCGGCGACGAGCCCGAGCACCGAGCGACCGCGGCCCCAGAGCGCGCCGGCCCGCAGCGCCCGCAGCGCCCGCCCCGCGCGCCCGCCCCGCAGCCCTGCGCGTGCCGGCCCCGGAGCCACCCCCGCCGCGCCCGCGCGCCCGGCCGCCAGGTTCCGCCGCGCAGGGCCCCTCCGTCCCGGCCCCGGCACCATGTCGGAGAAGAGCGTGGAGGCAGCGGCCGAGCTGAGCGCCAAGGTACGGGCGGGGACGGGGCCCCGGACGGCCCCCGACGGCCCCACGCTGCCCCGGCGCCGGGTCCTCGCGGACCCCTCTCCGCCCTCCCCCCACCCCCGCGCCCGGCCTGCCGCTGCCTCCCCGGCCCCGCGCGGCGCCCCCTAGCGGCCCCGCGCGCCGCCGCCGCCGCTGCTCCGGGCCTGGCCGCTGCGCCCGGCCCCGCCGCCGTCTGCGCCCCTCCCGGGGCCCCTTGGCTCGCGCGCCCGGGCCGGCTCCCGGCCTCCCGCCCCGCCCCGCCTCTCCCTCTCCCCCGCTGCGGGCGATCGGCGTTCCCCGGGTGTAAACAGGCTCCCCCGGGAGGCGGCTACTCCGCGCCCCTCCCCTCGGGGCCCCGAGGCCCTTCCCGCCGACGGCTCCTGGCGGGGGTCGCGGCTCCCCCCACCCCCCCATCCCTCTTGTAACCTCTTATTCCCCTGCCTCCGATACTGGCCTGCAGGTTGCATTGTGTAGCCCTCCCGCCCCCACCCCCGATGGAGCCCCGAATTTCCCGAAACGCGCAGCCGGGCCGGCCGGAGGAGCCCGGGGAGGCGCGCAGGGGGGAGGCGCGGCGCGGCGCGGCCTGGCGCGGCGCTGAGCCGACCTCGGGCGCCCCGGCTCCCCGCCCGCGCCCCGGGCCTCTCCGCCGCTGCTCGCCTCTTTCGCAGCCCTGCTTTTAATTTCCCTCGGGAACTTGCCGAACGTCGCCGGGGGAAATTAATTCAGCCAGGGGTTGGGGGCTGGGAATCCGACCTTGGGGAGGAAGGGATGGGGAGGGGGGGCCCGAGAAGGGGAGCGGTGGGGGGTCCGGCTCCCCGAGGCTTCCCGGAGGCCTGGGAGGGGAACGGGGCGAGCCAGTGGGGTTTGGAGGCGGCGGCGGGAGGCAGGGGCCGCGCGAGGGCCCGTCGCCGAGGTGTGCCCGGGGCCCGCCCGGTGCGCCGCGCGCGCGCGGGCGTGTGCGGTGCCAGGCGGCGCCTTTGTATGCGTGCGCCGGCGAGCGTGCGGGCCTGCCCGTGTGAGTCGGTGTGTGCCGGGGGCCGGAGCCATGTTGCTGCTTTGTGAGCCTGCGTGGCTGCGGGCTGGTGCGTGCCAGGGTGCCCAAACACCGGGCCATGTGTCTGCGGGGCGCGTGGGCGCTCCTCTGTGGCTGGGTGTGAATCGGTATCAGCCTGTGTCAGTGTGTGCCTGTGCCGAGTAAATGAGGCCAGAGCACTGTCTAGCCCCGGGCCGAGGTCACAGAGCCTCCTGGAAAAGGGATCATGGAAGGACAGTGACCAGGGGACAGGAGAGGGCCTGCCAGAGGGCCCTTGGACTTTGGCCGCGAGTCTTTCTTTCTCCCTCCCTCCCTCCCCCTCCCCTTCTCACCGGCCTCCCCATTCCCTCCGGTGACCCAGATGGGTAACCCAACAGACCTGAGGGCTGGGGGGTGGGGTCCCCCAGTCCCTTATGTAAGAAAATGCCAGTTAGGGTCCAGAGCCGTAGTACCGAAGAGACTGTGAATGCGGACAGCCCGGGTGCCCTCCCCACCCGTCCCCTGCCCAAACCCACCAGGATCCTTGAGCACAGAGCCAGGAGGCAGCCCTGAGCACTACCAGGTGTGGCCCCCAAAACTAAACAGAGAAGCCCATTGAGAGGGAATGCCCTGCCCGGGACGCGGCCCCGGGGGAGGGGTCCGGGAAACCGGGCAGTGGGTAAGGGCTCATTTCCTCTCCGGGCCGGCCACCCAAGGCGCTCTCGTCCCCGCAAAACTCCCACCCCCCTGGAATCAGAGACACCCGCGTCGCGCTCCCTGGTGCCTAGGTGTCCAGAGAGCAGGGGGCGTCTCGTATGAGCATCTTCCTGCAGGGGGGGGAGTGTGGTGGGCGGGACCTCCCAGAGGTCCCATCCCGCCCCACAGACATCCAGGGAGTTTGTTGACTCAGGCATCTCACAGCCCTCCCAGAAGGCGTGACCACGGACCTTGAAGGGGTGTGGGAGGGCGAGCCCAGGATGGTACCCAGGCCTCTATGGTTCAAGTAGGAGCCTGAGGAGTTGGGGAGGGGGGTGACTCGGGGGAAAGACCCTCGGGGTAGACAAAGGCGGTGTCGGGGAGCAGGCCCGGCTGAGCGGAGTGGGGGGGTCCCCAGGGCTGGGGGGAGCAGATGGGGGGAATTTGCTTTGCTGATCCTGCCTGAGCCCTGAGCATCACCTCGGCCCCGCACGCCGTCCTCACCACTGTCCTCCCTGGGGTGGGGGGTGGGGGTCTGTCCACCTTCGAGGAGAAGCGGCTGGTTCTCTGGACAGAAAGGTGACCCCTCTGTCCCCCCCCCCCCCCGCAGGACCTGAAGGAGAAGAAGGAGAAGGTGGAGGAGAAGGCCGGCCGGAAAGAGCGGAAGAAAGAAGTGGTGGAGGTGCGAGGGGGTCCCCCGAGATCTCGGCCTGGGGGTGGGGAGCCTGGGTCCCACCTTGGCTCTGACGCTCCCCACCACCACCACCCCACACAGGAGGAGGAGAACGGCGCTGAGGAAGAGGAGGAAGAAACCGCGGAGGATGGAGAGGAGGAGGATGAGGGGGAAGAAGAAGGTGGGAGGGGCAGGGGTCCACTCCAAGGAGTACCCGGAGGCGGGGCTGAAGGAGACCCCTGGGGTGGGGGGCGAGGGCAGCTCTCTACCCTTCCCCACTCACCCCTTTCTGGCTTCTCAGATGAGGAGGAAGAAGAGGATGATGACGAAGGGCCCGCGCTGAAGAGAGCTGCGGAGGATGAGGTGTGGGCCCAGGGGTGGGGTGGGCGAGGCGGGCTGGCAGGGACCACGTGGGTGACTGCTGCCCAACTCTCCGCAGGATGAAGCGGATCCCAAGCGGCAGAAGACGGAGAACGGGGCGTCGGCATGAGCCCCCCTGCCAACAGGCTGGGGGTGGGAGGGCCCCTCGGGCCCTCTCGGGTGGGTGGGACCGGACCGGTGCGGCCGCCCTTACCTGGCTGCCTGCTCGGCCCCCCCAGAGCTGCCAGCTCCCCATGTGCCCCAGCCTCGTCCCCCCCTCCACACTGGCCCTCGTCCTCACTGCCATGGTTCACCCTCCCACCTGCCCCCCTGCCCCATCCCAGCCCTCTCCCCCCTCCCCCCTGCCCATCCCTCCTCTGATGCCTCTGGGTCCTCCCCTTTGCATCCCAGCCTCATGTCCCTGCCATCCCTGCCCTGCCTGATCCCCCGGGCCTCCCCCAGACCCTCTCAGACAGCGCCAGGCCGGGGTGGGGCCGAGCCCCACAGCTGCCCCCTCCTCTCCCCCTTTTTTGTATAATTTAATAAAGAAACGGTCGCGCTTCTGTTTTTAACCTGTCTCCTGCTTGCCGGGAGGGGGTGGGCCCAGTGAGTCTGGGAGGAGGGAGGAGGGAGGAGTCAGGCTGCCTCACCCGCCCGCCCCGACAAGCTCAAACTCCCGCCTGGCCCCCCCCCCCCACCAGAAGGCCAGAGTGCTCTGGCCAGAGTGCTTCGTGCTGGAGTGTGGCACAGCTTGTCCACACCTGACCTGTCTCCTGTTCCTGGCTCTTGGGGATACTGGGCCCCTATCATACCCTCCGGGGCTCTTCCACACCCCTTCTATACCGCTGGCGGCCCAGTGGAAAGCTACTGGCAACTTGTGCTGAAAAGTAGGCTGAGGCACAGTCCAGAAACAGGAAGTCCCGCCCCTGGAGTGGCTTGGGGGACCCCGGGCATGGACAGTGCCCTCTACACAGGAGGGATGCCCATGTAGAGGTTCCCAGGTGTGCTGTGGGGGGGACGGGCGGGGTAGGAACCATCAGGCACCTGGCCAGTTCAGCTTGGGCTCTGCTGAGTGCTGGTTTTTTTTTTTTTTTTGGGGGTCACACCCAGCAATGCACAGGGGTCATTCCTGGCTCATGCACTCAGGAATTACCCCTGGCGGTGCTCAAGGGACCATATGGGATGCTAGGATTCGAACCTGGGTCGGCCACGTGCAAGGCCAATGCCCTACCCGTTGTGCTATCGCTCCAGCCCCCGCTGAGTGCTGTTTTGGAGTTGAACTTGGTCGCAGGGTTTCTGAATTTCTCCATCGCACTTCTGTTCCCTTTTTGATTCAGAACTACTTCGCGTGGGGGGGGGCGCTCAGCTGAGCCCACAGGGGTTTGTGTGGGAGGGGGGCGTGACTGTTCTCCCCAAGATACAACACCATGCGTTTCAGGGACAAGATCCCACACACCTTTCATCTTCATATGCCCCGAGACACACACACACACACACACACACACACACACACACACACACACACACACACCCCTCTTTCATCTTCCTGAGCCCAGTGCGCGCACACTGAGCTTTTGTCTTCACAAGCCCCAAGACAGACTCACACCTTTCATCTTCACATACCCACACACACCTCTTTCATCTCCACATGCTCCATACACACTGAGCTTTTGTCATCACATGCCCCAGTACACATACACACACCCCTTTCATCTTCATATGCCTTAGTACACGCAGCTTTCGTCTTCACATGCCCCGATACACACACACACACAAACTTTTGTCTTCACATGCCCCGATACACACACACACACACACACCTTTCGTCTTCATGCCTCAACTGTTTGTTCATCTAAGCTTTTCTCAGTGTCATCCGTAAATGGGACAGAGTGTTAGATTTCAGGAATTCCTGATCTATGAATACACCTTAGACGCTGACTTGTACATTGGTGAAGGGTTAAAAAAAGTATCTGTTCTCTAGGCCTGGGATAAACTTTCCTAGACCTGCTTTTTTTTTTTTTTTTTTTTTTTTGGCTTTTTGGGTCACACCCGGCGATGCTCAGATGTTACTCCTGGCTCTGCACTCAGAAATAACTCCTAGCGGTGCTCAGGGGACCCTATGGGAAGCTGAGGATCGAACCCAGGTTGGCTGTGTGCAAGGCAAACGCCCTCTCCACTGTGCCATTGCTCTGGCCCTGCTATTTTTTTCCCACTCATAAGCCATTTATTTATTTTTTATTTTTTTAATTTTTTTGGTTTTTGGGTCACACCTGGCGATGCACAGGGGTTACTCCTGGCTCTTCACTCAGGAATCACTCCTGGCAGTGCTCAGGGGATCATATAGGATGCTGGGAATCGAACCCGGGTCGACCGCGTGCAAGGCAAACGCCCTACCCGCTGTGCTATCGCTCCAGCCCCTCATAAGCCATTTACCCATGAGACATTTTTATGCGACTCCCAGGTATAGAGACATATTAAGCAGATACACAAAAACTACATTTCCTGACAAGTCCTAAAAAGAAGCTTGACATAGTTTTGGGGGTTTGGGGCCACACCCTGTGTTGCTCAGTCCTCAGTAGAACCTGCCGGTGATCAAAGGTGACAGGGAGATGCCAGGGAGGTGCCAGGGATAGAATCCGGGTGGGCTGCTTTGCAAAGCAAATGTCTTAACCCCTAGTACCTCTCTGACCCTAAACACTCGGAGAGTATTTTCATGACCCATACACTCAATTACGGGATCCTTACGGGGTCACGGCCCACACTTAAGAGATTAGGTTTAAGGGGACGGTAAGACTTCCTGTCTACGTCATCCCTAAGAGTCATCACTTGGACAGGCAAGGGCAGGGTGACTAAACTAAGGTCAGGAAGGTCAGGGGGATGTGGGGATCGCAAAAGGGCTGGCCAGAAGGCACGAAGGCTGTTGGGGCCGGGAGGGACCAGTAAGGCTTTGGATCTTTGTTGGTTTGGTTTTTGTGTCTGGGGGCTACACCCGGTGATGCTCGGGGCTTGCTCCTGGCTCTGTGCTCCGGAATCATTCCTGGCGACGCTCAAGGGACCTTATGGGATGTCGGGAATGGAACCCGGGTTGGCTGCATGCAGAGCAAATGCCCTAAGAAAGGGTTTAGATTTGGAGCCAGGAGCAGGAAGCCCTGGGGATAGGGTCCTGTCAGCAGGCGGGCGGGGAGGGCACGGCAGGGGGCAGGGGACACCAACGACGACACTGGGACAGGAGGAAATAAACAAGAGGAGCGCCACCACAGGGGTGGAGGGTGATGCTGCTGGGAACCAGCCCCCTCAGACTTTCCACTGCGAAGCGAAACCGTGAGCCCTGGGCTGTGTATGTGTAGGGGGGCGACGTGGAGGGGAAGTGGAGAGGTGCAGGGAAGGCAGACGGGCAGAGGCCAGGGCCTGGAGGCGCACAGCCACCTCCCAGCTCACGGACCCCCCACCCCCCTGCCCCGGGCCCCCTTCCCCTGAAGCCCCTCTGCCTCCCGCAGCCTGCTTTCTTCTGGATCCCACACCCGTCTCCCTCCGCCGAGCCTCTCTTATCTGTCTCTGTCCATCTGTCCAACCCAACCCCTCCCGGCCTGAATCCTTCCCTTGGAGGGTCGTCGGGGGGCGGCCCAGGCCTGAGGGGCCATGCGGGGGCCTCTGGTCCTCGACCTGCTGCTTCTGCTGCTGCTGTGCGTGGCTCCAGGTAAGGGGATCCCCCTGCGGGCTGATCTCCAGGCACTGGCCAGGAGGTGTCAAGGGGGGTCTGAGACTCACGGGCTTCTCCAAGGCCCGACTGAGCAGGGAAGGGGCAGGAAGTCACCGTCTCCCTCAGAAGCTTAGGCTCACCCCTCCCCCACCTCCTGGCCGCCCCCAGCCCTTCTCCCTGGCCTCTCTTCTCCTGCCCAGGGCAGGCGGCAGGGCCTGAGGCCCAGGTCCAGGTGGTGTGGGCCCCGGAGGGGGGCCCTGCCCAGCTCCCCTGCAGCTCCGCCAGCCCCCTCCAGGGCCTCGACCTGCGAATCCGAGAGGTCCTGTGGCAGCACTTCCCAGACAGGTATGCACCCCGAAAGGTGGGCGACCCCGGCCCCTGGACCCGGCAGCCACCGCATTCCCACCTGCACCCCCAAATCCAACATCCCCTCCTCTGAGCTGTCAGAGAAGCTGAGCTCAGCCCCGGGGCACCCTCCTCCCCCCACACCTGGCTCTCCACTGCGAGGGAGGGGGTGGGGGTACCCAGGGTCCCCCTTAGAGATGCCCGCCTTCCTCACAGCTTCCTGCCGCCCTGCGGGCGGTCTGACATCTGCCCTGGAGGTGGACTGAGGCCTGGTGGGGGTGCATCGTCCCTCCGCATTGCGATTCACACTTTGTCTGTCTGTCTGTCTGTCTGTCTGTCTGTCTGTCTGTCTGTGTCTGTCTCTCTCTCCCTCCTTCCCAGTGCGCCTCCCGGAGCCTCCCCGGGCCCCGCCGCCGGGCCTGCCCCCCGGGGCTACACTGTGCTGCGGCTGACCCCCGGGGGCGTGCGCAGCGGGAAGCAGCCCCTTCAGCCCCGCGTGCAGCTGCAGGAGCGCGGCCTGCAGCGCGGCGACTTCTCGCTGTGGCTGCGCCCGGCCCGGCGCGCCGACGCCGGCGAGTACCGCGCCTCCGTGAGCCTCCGCGACCGCGGCAGCGTGTCCTGCCACCTCCGGCTGCGCGTGGGCCAGGCCTCCCGTAGGTGGGGGCGGGCGGCGGGCAGGACGGGCGGGGGCGCGAGGGCATCACCCCCGGGGCGCCCCTTCCCCCACCCGCACCCCGGCCGGCCTGCGCGCGCTGTGGCAGGCGCGTCGCTGGGACGCATCGCGGGGACGCAGGGAGGAGGCGGCGCCCGGCTCCTGGGGCTCATCCCCGCCTCCCGGGGTCTGGGCTTCCTGGGGGTCCTCGGTTGGTGTGGGGGGTGGGGGGAGGGAAGCGCAAACCCGGCCAAGCTCACCCCAGATGGGGCGCAGGGGAAGTGGGGGGGCGGGGGGGCCCCCTCCCCCACATCTGCATCCCCGTAAAGCATCCACAGGTACCACCAGGCTTTTGAACCCGGGGGCAGGAAGGTTCTGGAAGGAGAAATAGACAGCACGGTCCCCGGGTCCAGGAGCATTCAGCGGGCTCCCGGGCCCGTCGGGAAGGTGTTTCCGTTTTTGCTCACACGGTCCTCCCCCTTGCAGTGACGGTGGCCAGCCCCTCCGGGGCTCTTGGAGCTCTCAGGTCCTTGGACTGGGTCGTGTTGAACTGCTCCTTCAGCCGCCCCGACCTCCCCGCCTCCGTGCGCTGGTTCCGGGGCGCAGGCCGGGCTCCGGTGCTCCCGGCCGCGCACCTCTACGCCGCGGGAAGCTTCCTCTTCCTGCCCCACGTCGGCCCCGCCGACTCCGGCCTCTGGGGCTGCGTCCTGGCCTACAGGGACGGCTTCAACGTCTCCATCACCTCCAACCTCACCGTGTTGGGTAACGTCACCTCTCCGTCTTCACATGTGACCACGACTCCTTCCTGCGCAACCTGCCACCTCCTCACCCAGGCTGACGGATTCCCCAGTGAGGCCCCGCGTTCCTCCTGGCTCTGCACTCAGGAGTGACTCCTGGCGGTGCTCAGGGGACCCTATGGGATGCTGGGAATCGAATCCGGGTCGCCTGCGTGCAAGGCAAACGCCCTCCCCGCTGTGCTATGGCTCCAGTCCCAAATTTCTGGGCATCCTTGGCTCAGCCCTCAGGCCCCGCCCTCTACAGAGGCAGCCCCCCCAACCCCCCTAGCCTGTCACCCCTGGGCCTCCCCACCTGCTCTGGCTTATTTCAGTTTCCCTTCCTCCCCAGGCCTGACCCCGGCAGCCCCCCTGACCGTGTACGCTGCTGCGGGCACCAGGGCAGAGCTACCCTGCCACCTGCCCCCCGAGGTGGGAACCCAGTCTCCCCTCAGTGCCCAGTGGAGCCCTCCTGGGGGCGGACCGGACCTCCTGGTGCCCGGAGACCGGGGCAACTTCACCCTCCGGCTGGACGCCGTGAGCCGCGCCCAGTCTGGGACCTACACGTGCCATGTCCATCTGCAGGGGCAGGGACTCCAAGTCACTGTCACTTTGGCCGTCATCACAGGTCAGCCCCAGGTGGGAAAGGAGCGAGCGCCTGGGGCCGGAGGTCGGTGGGGTGGGGGGGGGCCGGGAGGGGATGCAGGACGGGCAGAGCCTGGGCAGGTGCACCCCAGGACGCCAGGCGACTCTTCCCTCACCCCCTCTAATGGAAAATCACCCCTGAGTCACCAGGCGAACATTCCACTCAGAGTTAAGGGACTCCCCTTCTCTCCAGGAGCCGGGGGAGGCTCTGAGAAAGGGCAGAGAGATGGTTTGAGCAAGTGTGAGTGGTTTCAGAGGAGCAGGAAGGCCCCGGGGACGTGCCCCAAGGGGTGAAGTACACGCCCTGCACGTGTCAGGTCCTGGGTTCCATTCCCACACCACACATGTCTCCCCCACACCATCTCAGGCCCCCTCCCTGCACCCCTGGGTGTGTGCCCCTCCCAGCAGTAAAAAAATAAAGATTAAAAGAAGGGGGGGCTGGAGTGATAGCACAGTAGAAAAGGCGTTTGCCTTGCACGCAGCCGACCAGGGTTCGATCCTCGGCATCCCTAATGGTCCCCCAAGCACTGCCAGGAGTAATTCCTGAGTGCAAAGCCAGGAGTAATCCCTGAGCATCGCTGGGTGTGACCCAAAAAGCAAAAAATAAATAAATAAAAAATAAAAATAAAAGAAGGGGGGGCTGGAGTGATAGCACAGCAGGGAGGGTGTTTGCCTTGCACGCCGCCGACCTGGGTTCAATTCCCAGCATTCCATAGGGTCCCCCGAGCACCGCCAGGAGTCATTCCTGAGGGCAGAGTTGGGAGTCACCCCTGTGCATTGCCGGGTGTGACCCAAAAAGCAAAAAAAAGAATAAATTAATTAAAAAGGGGGGCGAAGCTGTACCCCTGGAGGTCAAGCACTTGCCTTGCAAGCAGCTAACTCTGGTTCAGTTCCCTGTATGGTCTCCTGAGTACCACCAGGGGTCACTCCTGAGCACGACCTCCCTTCCCCTCAAAAAAGAAGTGGGGGGCTGGAGCGATAGCACAGCGGGGAGGGCATTTGCCTTGCACGCGGCCAACCCGGGTTCAATTCCCACCAGCATCCCATGGGGTCCCCCCGAGCACTTCCAGGAGTGATTCCTGAATGCAGAGCCAGGAGTAACCACCGTGCACCGCCAGGTGTGACCCCAAAAAGCAAAAAAAAAAAAAAGGGGGCTGGAACGATATAGCACAGCGGGTAGGTGTTTGCCTTGTATGCAGCCAGCCCGGGTTCAATTCCCAGCATCCCATAGGGTCCCCTGAGCACTGCCAGGAGTGATTCCTGAGTGTAGAGCCAGGAGGAACCCCTGTGCATCGCCAGGTGTGACCCAAAAAGGAAAAAAAAAAGAAGTGGGGTGGCTGGAGCAATAGTACAGTGGGTAGGGTGTTTGCCTTACATGCAGCCGGCCTGGGTTCAATCCCCAGCACTCCTTATGGTCCCCTGAGCACCGCCAGGAGCGATTCCTTATTGCAGAGCCAGGAGTATTGCCGGGTGTGACCCAAAAAGTCGAAGGAAGAAAAGAAAAGAAAAGAAAAGAAAAGAAAAGAAAAGAAAAGAAAAGAAAAGAAAAGAAAAGAAAAGAAAAGAAAAGAAAAGAAAAGAAAAGAAGGGGCTGGAGTGATAGCACAGCGGGTGGGGCATTTGCTTTGGGCGCGGGCCGACCTGGGTTCGAATCCCAGCGTCCCATATGGTCTCCTGAGCACCGCCAGTAGTGATTCCTGAGTGAAGGAGGAGTCAGGAGTAACCCCTGTGCATCGCTGGGTGTGACCCAAAAAGCCAAAAAAAAGAAAAGAAAAGAAAAGAAAAGAAAAGGAATGGGGCCTATTTCTAGTCCCGAGTGTCCACCCTGGGGCCGGGGCTTGGGTTAAAGTTGCAGGAAGTGACCTGGATTTGGGAATCTGTCCCCGGGTCAGCAAATATTTACTGAGCAAAGACTTTCTCAGACAGTAGAAAACAAACCCCAGCCTCCCTGTCCCCAGGGGCCCGCGTGCGTTTATTGGTCGCTGTGGGCCACAGCTAGTGACCCAGCGTCCACCTGTCCCTCAGCCGCCACTACACCATATAGGAACGCGGGGTGGATACATGAGTTTCCTGATAGATACGTTTCCCGGGCCGGGGAAACTGCTGGAAGCTTCTCTGGGTTGACGCTTGGGCTGGCTCCATCCCTGGTTCCACAGCACCATGTGTGGCTCCCCCGGCCCAACAACATGCCTCCTCAGGGCAGGTGCTGGATGTGCAGCATTCAAGGGATAGAACCTTCTGGAATGCTCCCCCTTGCCCTGAAGCCCCACTTTCCCTCACGCCCCGAGCTTGCTACCCTAACTCAGCCTTTCTGCCTGCCTCCCCCGTCCAGCCAGTGCCCTAGTTCTTTTTTATTTATTTATAAACATTTGGGGCCACACCAGGGGATGCTCAGGGCGGACTCCTGGCTCTGCACTCCGGGATCACTCCTGGAGGTGCTCGAGGGCCCGTAGGTGGTGCTGGGGATCGAACCCGGATCGGCCATGTGAAGGCAAGTGCCCTGCCTGCTGTCCCGTGGCTCCGGCCCAGTTCTTTGTGTCCGAGTTCTTCCTCAGGGCCTTTGGTTCAGGTCCATTTTCTTTTCTTTTTGCTTTTTGGGTCATACCCGGTGATGCACAGGGGTTCCGCCTGGCTCTGCACTCAGGAATGACTCCTGGCAGTGCTCAGGGGACCCTATGGGATGCTGGGGCTTGAACCCGGGTCGGCCGCATGCAAGGCAAACACCCTCCCTGTTGTGCTATGGCTCCAGCCCCAAACTCACGTCCATGCTGCTTTCATGGCAACCCAACGGGGAAGACGCTGTTCCCCTGTGTGAGAGAGGAGCGGCCCCAAAGCACACAGTGCTCGGGATTCCTTGAGGGTCTTTGTCACCCTGTCCGTGGGTGGGTTCCCATCTGTCAGGCTGAGCTCAGGGCCTCCACCCTGGCTTCCTGCTTCCAGCCTTAAGCTGGCACTTTCTGGAGGCAGCGGTCAGTTCCTGCTCTGGGAACGGGGACGAACCCAAGGGGGACTGTGTTTTCCAGGAGCAGGCCAAGGCTCAGAGCCGCATTGTGAAGGCTGGCCAAGGGGGGCCGTGAAGACTTGAAAGGATTGTGAGGGGGTCTGCAGGCAGATTTGCCATCCTGTTGGGCCGTTTGAGCTGGAGCAGGAACCCCCAAGGCAGTGGGGACCCGGGGGAGTGTTTGGGTGGTCACGTGGGCCAACCGGAAATCTTTTCATGTGTAGAATGACCAAGCCCGGACACAGAACTCTTTTTTTTTCTTTTTGGGTCACACCCAGTGATGCACAGGGGTCACTCCTGGCTCAGTACTCAGGAATCACTCCTGGCGGTGCTCGGGGAACCCTAAGGGATGCCGGGAATTGAACCTGGGTTGGCCGCGTGCAAGGCAAACGCCCTCCCCGCTGTGCTGTCACTCCCGCCCCTTGGGAGTCATCGAACCCCTAGTTCCAAGTAAAGACGATCTTTCTCCTCTACTTTTCCAGTGACTCCCAAGTCCTCCGGGTTTCCTGGCAGCGTGCGCCAACCCTTCTGTGAGGTGTCCCCGTCGTCTGGACGGGAGCGTTTTGTGTGGAGCGCCCTGGGCAGAGAGTCTGAGGGCAGCACTCCGGGACCCTGGCTGCCCCTGCAGGACACCAGTCTGCCTTCCCAGCCCTGGCAGTGCCAGCTCTACCAGGGGGACAGGCTCCTCGGGACGGCGCTCTACTTCCCTGAACACACTGGCCCAGGTTAGACGCCCAGCAGGCCGCCTCGGCCAGCTCCAGGCCGCCTGCCCTGATCTCATGTCCAATTCCCCCCTACTCTGAATTCTTTTATCCCCCCTCTTGCACCCTCACTCCGGCTCTTGTCTGTGCCTGACTCACCGCTGCCCTCATGAGCTGAAGGATGCCGGCCAAGCCCCCTCTACGCCCTGGGCCTGATCTCTCTCCGGGCCGTGAGGGTGAAGCGAGATGTCTCGTCTCCTTGAGAGAGTGACCCCCAGCCTCAACCTGCCCCTTCTCTTCAGGTGCCTGGTCGTCTGGGGGAGCCCCTGGCGCCTCGAAAGCTGCCCGTCTTCCTCTCTTTCTCACCCTGGGTGGCAGTTTTCTGCTTCTTTTGGGAGCCGGAGCCTATGGCTTTCATCTCTGGAGAAGACAGGTGAGCCAGAACTACCCCCCAAAATACTGGCTGACACCCCCTTTTTAGCCAGATCACCCCTTTTTAGCCAGATCACCCCTTTTTTCTTCCAGATCACCCCTTTTCAGTCAGACCACCGAAGTACCCTTGAACTTCCCTTCAGACCCCTTCCTTCTTTTTCTTTTTTTATTTTTGCTTTTTGGGTCACACCCGGCGATGCTCAGGGGTTCCTCCTGGCTCTGCACTCAGGAATCACTCCTGGCGGTGCTCGGGGGACCCTATGGGATGCTGGGAATCAAACCCGTGTTGGCCACGTGCCAGGCAAACACCCTCCCCGCTGTGCTATTGCTCCAGCCCCAGACCCCTTCCTTCTTCATCCCTGCACTCTGGAGACCTCTTGGTCCACAGGACCCTCCGGGAATCTAGAGGGGGGGCTGAGATGAGGCCGAGGAACATCTGTGAAAGAAGAGAAGGGGCCCGGGGGTCTCCTCCGGCGCCTTCCCCTTCCCACGTCTCACCCCCTCCATTGCCCTTCCAGACCATCTCACAGTGGAGACCTAGAAGGTTCTCTGCCTTGGAGCAGGGGGTTCACCCACCTGAGGCTCAGGGCAAGAGAGAGGAACTGGAGCTGGAGGACCCGGAGCTGGAGCCGGAAGACCCGGAGCTGGAGCCGGGGACAGAGCCGGAGCCGGAGCCAGAGCTGGAACCCGCGCCCGAGCTGGAGCTGGCGATGGAGCCGGGGCCGGAACTGAAATAGTCCCGAGCAGGAGCAGAGGCGCCAGCCGGCTCCACACCCCTGTCCAAGTCCAAATAAACGCCCTGTCAGCAGCGAGCCAAGTCTGACTCCTTGCCCAGAGACGCTCCGGGTCGCTCCCCGCTTCAGGGGTTCCCGTCGCCCACCCCGGCCTCCTGACCTACTTTCCCCAGCCTCTCTCCCCTCCCCTTTCTGCCCCTGGTCCCCTTGGGCTTCCTCCCTGGTCTCTCTCCCGCAGTCTCTCTCCCGGGGAGTCGTGCTTGATGAGGCTAGGAAGGCTGTCACCCTCGCCTCCCGCTCACACGGGCTGCCCTGGTTTCCTTTGTATTTTTGTCCCTCTGCCGCCCCGTCCCCTCATCCTGTACCATCACCTCCCTTCAGCACAGTCCATGGCCCTCGGGCTGCATTCCTCATTGTCCTTGACCCTGGCCTTCTTGGCCACACACACACGGCCACACACACACACACACACACACACACACACACACACACACACACCATTCTTTCTCTACATATACACACCTTTCTTCCTCTAGATACACACACACACCATTCTTCCTCTACATACACACACGCACACACACACCCCATTCTTCCTCTACATACACACACACACACACACACATACCCTTTTGCTGAGGTGACTTCCTCCACATGCACACATTCTTTTTTTCTTTTCAATTTTTTTTTTTAATGAATCACCGTGAAATACAATTACAGACTTCCAAATTTTCATGATTACATTTCACTCAAACAGTGATCGAGGGGCCGGAGTAATAGCACAGTGAGTAGGGCGTTTGCCTTGCATGCAGCTGACCCGGGTTCGATCCCCGGCATCCCATATGGTCCCCCAAGCACTGCCAGGAGTAATTCCTGAGTGCAAAGCCAGGAATAACCCCTGAGCATAGCTGGGTGTGATCCAAAAAGCAAAAAAAAAAAAAAAAAAAAACAATGATGGAGCACCCATCCCTCCATCAGTGCCCATTCTCCACCATCAATGTTCCCAGTATCCCTCCCGACACCCCCTGCCTCTGTGATAGACACATTCCCTCTTAGTCTCTTTCTTTCTTTTTTTTTTTTTCTTTTTGGGTCACACCCGGCAATGCTCAGGGGTTCCTCCTGGCTCTGCACTCAGGAGTTACTCCTGGCGGTGCTCAGGGGACCCTATGGGATGCTGGGGATCGAGCCCGGGGTCAGCTGCATGCAAGACAAATGCCCTCCCCGCTGTGCTATCACTCAGGCC